>NW_010398155.1:3433-4705 GCF_000710305.1 Buceros rhinoceros silvestris | reverse complement strand
GTCCCTCCGCAGCGCAGCAGTGTGCAGCGGAGCAGCTCCCCGCCGCCACTGGCCTTACACAAAGGCCCTGAGGGTCCTTCTTGGCCTCCGGGCTCCTCGGCTCACAAAGCCAAGCTCTGGATGCCACCCAGGACGCCCTCCTGCCCTGGCAGAGTTGTTCAGACAAACTTGCTCCCAGGGCTCGCCTCCTGGACAGTGTTTGTGACTGTGATGGTTGGGGTCGAGGGCACTTGGTCGCTGGTTCAAGTGCCCCAGGCTCCTGGGCTCCTTTTCCTCCCAGACGCTGCTGTCCTTGCCTGTCCCATATGCTGATTCCCCTTTAGCCACCTTGCCAGTGGCCTTGGCAATCACAGCCGCGTTTTCAGAGCCGTAGGAGAAGCTCTGCTCTTTGCTGCACTGTGACAGGAAATCTCTCAGGAGAGTGGACAGAGCTCGATCGGGACTTCTTCTACCCAAGGCACTGGGTGGTTGAAGGCTGAAAGTCATCTTGCCCATCCCACTAGCATGGACTCTTTGGGGCCTGCAGCAGATGGCTCCTCCTCCTTTCCTTCTTCTTTCTACTTCTTCCAGAGAGTGCAGCATTTGTGTCTCCTCGCTGTGAGAGGGGATTCTTTTGCTAAACTGTAATTTGCGGCAAAGTTTTCTTTGTGTCCTATCCTGGTTTTGCTGGTCAGAATCATAGGCCTGCCATGGTCTACGCAGGCTGTCATCAGTTTCGGGTCTGCCAGGGTGGCTGTCCCGAGCTGGCTCACAGCTATATCCCAGACCATAAAGTTTGAAGGGGGAAGGTAGCAGAGCAGAGGGCAGCTTCCTGCTTGGGTTCCTGCTCTTGCTTGTGCTCCTCCACCACCTCCACCTCCCCCTCCCCCTCCTGCTCTCCTCCTCCTGCTCCTCCTCCTCCTCCTCCTCCTCCTCCTCCTCCCCCTCTTCATCTTTCTCCTGAGTTCTGCTTTCCCATTTGTTACGCCACTGTGCCCTCCCCCGCCCCCACCGCCCCCTCCCCCTCCTGCTCTCCTCCTCCTCCTCCTCCTCCTCCTCCTCCTCCTCCTCCTCCTCCCCCTCTTCATCTTTCTCCTGAGTTCTGCTTTCCCATTTGTTACGCCACTGTGCACCTGCTGGGCTGAGTATAACTCTGCATACTTATCTTGGTAGTAGTTTAGCCATGTCATTAAACCCGGACAGGCTGCGTCAATGGTCCGAGGCCAATAGTATGAGGTTCAACAAGGCCAAGTGCCGGGTCCTGCACTTGGGCCACCCCCACCCCCTGCAGCG
>NW_010398155.1:2077-3154 GCF_000710305.1 Buceros rhinoceros silvestris | reverse complement strand
GCACTGGTGTGTCCAGCAAGATCAGGGCAGGGATTGTCCCCCTGTACTGGGAACTGGTGAGGACACACCTTGAGTCCTCTGTCCAGTTTTGGCCTCTCACTTCAAGGAGGACATTGAGGTGCTGTAGAGTGTCCAGAGAAGAGCAACAAAGCTGGGGAAGGTTTGTAAACCCAGCACAAAGTCCAGGTCACGTCAGGTATGTACAGGGTGCAGCTGGATGACTGTGAACTCTTTGTCAATAAAATTAATCACTGGCCAAGGTGACAATCACAACTACAACTATCACTAGATCCATATCTGGTAGTCTGTAGGGAGGACAGTCCCAGCACAAAGTCCAGGCCACTAAGTCACGTACATGTCTGCAGCAGGATGCCTGCGAGTTCTTTGTCGATAAAATTAATCACTGGGCGAGGTGACAATCGGAACTACAACTATCACTAGATCCATATCTGGTGTTAGGTGTTACCTGGTGGTGTCCTGCAGGAGTGTGGAGCTGGGCAGAGGTCCGGAGGTCTCATTCTTCCATTTTTCTGCCCTGGACAAATCAAGCTGTTACCTCCACCCACACAGGTGTAAATTGACGGACTTTGTGCCATTAACAGAAGCGATAAGCTTGTCTACAGTCGTCCCCACAAGCACATCTACACCAATGATATAATGTAAAAACTGGGTATAAATATGCCCCCAGTTTCGACCTCAAACTGGGATAGAAGACTCAACACCATACTGACCAACAGATTGATGAATTCGCTGCCCTCTCCACCCCCCACTTGGGACGCCTTGTGGGTAAGATTCTCTGCCTCAGCCTACGCTGAGTGATATTTTTGTCCCCCGGTGTATTTGGTATTTTTTTCCCTGGCTGTATTTTGCTTCCTAATGTAGTTTGTGCATTCATGGGATTATCGTACCACGTAGCCGGGCTACAACTGACAGGTTTCGTGAGCTCTCGGTATCAGACCTGTGTGGTCTCTCTGGTAAATAAGCCATAGCTCTGCAGTTCATTTATCAAAGGCAATTCCAAAAAGAACCTGTAAATGTTGCTCTTGTAAATAAACCGTCATTATTTGTGCCCCGCAC
>NW_010398155.1:1525-1959 GCF_000710305.1 Buceros rhinoceros silvestris | reverse complement strand
TGCCCTCTCCCCCCCCCACTTGGGACGCCTTGTGGGTAAGATTCTCTGCCTCAGCCTACGCTGAGTGATATTTTTGTCCCCCGGTGTATTTGGTATTTTTTTCCCTGGCTGTATTTTGCTTCCTAATGTAGTTTGTGCATTCATGGGATTATCGTACCACGTAGCCGGGCTACAACTGACAGGTTTCGTGAGCTCTCGGTATCAGACCTGTGTGGTCTCTCTGGTAAATAAGCCATAGCTCTGCAGTTCGTTTATCAAAGGCAATTCCAAAAAGAACCTGGAAACGTTGCTCTTGTAAATAAACCGTCATTATTTGTGCCCCGCACCCCCTTCCCTCTCCCCACCCCGATTTTGCTTGTCTTGCATATTCGGTGTTCGCCTTAAGACTGGTTTTATTTCCTCTCTTTTTGCAGCTTTTTTAAACTGGGGCAGAA
>NW_010398155.1:460-1372 GCF_000710305.1 Buceros rhinoceros silvestris | reverse complement strand
CAGCAAGGAGGGTATTGCCACCGATAAATATTGCTCCTGCAGGAGCACAATTGTGCGCCATCCCTGGCAGGGATGGAGCGGGCCCAGAAGTTCTGGCAGGACGAGAAGGTGGTGGAGCGGATAAAAGAATGCAAGAGCCAAAGGAGGCTCAAAATAGGAAAGGATACAGGAGTTGTGTGTGCGGTGTTGGGAGCGTGTTTGTCCTGCGCCGAAAAGGAAATTACAAGTTTCCAGGCGCCGGCAGGAGTTAGGGATGTGGAGTACGGGGGTTTGAAATCGGAGAGTGAGGTGCTGAAGGCGTCGCCACCGATAAAGATTGCTCCTGCAGGAGCACAATTGTGCGCCATCCCTGGGAGGGATGGAGCGGGCCCAGAAGTTCTGGCAGGACGAGAAGGTGGTGGAGCGGATAAAAGAATGCAAGAGCCAAAGGAGGCTCAAAATAGGAAAGGATACAGGAGTTGTGTGTGCGGTGTTGGGAGCGTGTTTGTCCTGCGCCGAAAAGGAAATTACAAGTTTCCAGGCGCCGGCAGGAGTTAGGGATGTGGAGTACGGGGGTTTGAAATCGGAGAGTGAGGTGATGAAGGCGTCGTTAGCCTCTGAAAAGGACACAGGCGGCAAGGCCGAGAGCCGTGTGAGAGAGCTTTGAAGTGAGAATGAGCTGTTAGGGAAGCGATCGGAGGACTTGTGAGTGCTGTTTTAGGTCAGAATGAACCGCTACAAAGACAGTCCGAAGAACGCTTAAATGCGGTTTTGAGTCAAAACGAACTATTGGAAAACTTGTTTGCAGCGGCCGAAAGGGAGATGAGGTTACGCGACAGGCTGGATGAACTGCTTGACCGGATCGGAGATGCACCGTCTCCCGCAGCGGTCCAGCACATCCCTACCGCGGTCCGCCGGGAGGGCCCCGCAATA
>NW_010398155.1:0-274 GCF_000710305.1 Buceros rhinoceros silvestris | reverse complement strand
GAGGAGGAAGGCGGCCCTGACCCGGGACCGGCGGCTGAAGTCCCTGGGGTCGCGGAAGGAGGTCAGGTCGTGCTGAGCGAAAGGGAGGCAGTAGGATCCCGGGGGCCCGTTGTGTTTTTAACGGACACTCCGTGCTCGGGACCCGAGCTTGCCCAAGTGCAAGATCAATGTGCCTGCAGGCTGGGGAGGGGTGAGGCTGAGGACTGATGGCGCGTTTCGTTGAACGGAGGGAACCGCGTCCTTCTGAGCGAGGAGAGAGGGGAACCTGTTGTTA
>NW_010398154.1:56808-58803 GCF_000710305.1 Buceros rhinoceros silvestris | reverse complement strand
TCCCCCGCGCTGCCAGCGCTGCGTAACCACCACGAGGAGGAGCCACCCTGTGAGACCAGACACTTCCAAACCAGCTCCTGAGAGTGATTCGACCATCCCCACGCCTTGTGACAGCACCGGGCAGCTCAAGAGCTGGGCGCAGTGGATCAGGAATGCTGAAAATGCAGCAAGTTCCACAGCCGGGCGGAGGAGGAGGCTGTAAAGCCTCAGGACTCGCCCAGATTTAAACCGAGAATTGCACCGACGCGGCTTCCCCAAGACCCGCAGGCTGCAAACAGAGGAACCCGCCTGGAGTCCCCACAGCTGGGCGCGACTCTTGGAGGTGAACCGCGACAGCGAGGGGCAATCAGGGACTGTCATGGGTCCGGTTCCAAAATCGACCCTGGCCAAAACGCTCAGCAGCCCATGCAAACCCCGCTGCAGCGGAACGGCTGCCCTGCAGCGAGCCGGCGCGGAGCGACCTGCTGAGTCAGGACACAACTTCAACGCTGCTACAGGAAAAAACAAACCAGGCTGCGACCTACACGAGGCAGAGAGACCACGAGAGGCTCGGCAGAGCTGCTGGAGCAGCTCACAGAGAACTCGGCGAGTTCAGCCCAGTGTTTACTGGTATTGCCTGGCCCAGGTGCTCCAGAGGCAAGGAGCAAGAACCACAGCAACAAGAAGTTTCTGAGCCGCGAGGGGCTCCAGCCGTTTCTAGAGAAAGGCTAAAGCAGCTGCAGGCAACATCCCCAGGAGGGGACCGAGGGGCTGAGCCAGGATCCTGCTGACGAGCAGCTCGGGACGTGGCAAATGCCAGCCTGAACTTGGCCTGGTCACCGTCAGCACAAACGCAGCAAACCACATCCTGGGCGGTGCTGAGGAACGTGACCAGCAGCGCTGGGCACTTCCGTCCCCATCTCTCCCTGCTGGGGAGCTGCGCTGGGAACACTGGGCCCAGCGCCGGGGGAACCTCCACCCTTGGAAGTGTTCGCACCATGGCCAGAAAAAGCCATGGCTGAGCTGGTCTTCTGCTGGCAAGAGCCCTGCCGGAGGCTGGCCCGGAGCCCTCTGGAAGCCCTTTCCCACCAGCTCTTCTAAACCTACTGAGAGAAGTTTGGATTCGCCTCAGTGACCACGCCAAGACCTCAACACAGCGTCTTTCACCACTGTCCTTACGAGAGGCTCTTTGGAGGAACAAAGTCATGGTGAAGTGCTACCAGACGTGAGAAACCGGCTGACGATGTTTGCGAAGGAACTGGGACGTCCCACGCTCCACCAGCGCCGGGAAACGCAGCTGCAGCTGAACGGAGTTTGGCAAACGCTGCCTTTGCGTTTGCAGAGTTCTTGCTGAACCAACCTCGCGCTGTCGCAGACACCCGGCAGGGCTGAGCCGGAACCACAACCAGACCAAGGCGATGGGCCGCACGCCTGCAGCCTGAGCTCAGCCCTTCTGCCCGAGCGCGGAGCGGCTCCGAGCCAAGCAAAGCATCGGAAACCAAACGGAGCAGAGCGAATCTCTCCTTGCGCAGGTTTCCGAGGAGATCGACAGCTGGAAGCTGTGTGGTTTGGACACCGCTCACAAAGGTCAGACCCCTCAGCAGAACCAAGGATCCCACCTCGCCCATGTTCTCCCCAGGCTCCCGAGCTGGTGCCAGCCTCCCCGCTTCCAGAGCGGTCCAAGTGCTCCAGGAAGCGCAGTCCGAACGGAGGGTGCAGGAGCTGCTGTCCACAGCTCACCCGGCGCGTGCCTTCACCCCGCCTAAGCAGGCTGCGCCCTACGAGGGCTCCTCAAGCTGCGCTTGTGGATGACGATCAAACTTCCCGACATCAGCTCAAGCTTTTAACCATTTTTATGGCTCTGAGCATGTCACAAGCCCTCCACAACCCGCTCCCCGGAGCAGCCCGCTCTGTGGCGACCACCACCGTGGCCAAGAGAAAACCGCTGCACCCTCTTTGCTGGGGCAGCGGCGAGGGGGAGCCGGGGCGCCGGACCGGGTGCCCCGCCGCCAGGGG
>NW_010398154.1:40042-56739 GCF_000710305.1 Buceros rhinoceros silvestris | reverse complement strand
GGGTGCCGAGGAGCCGTACCTGCTGCCCCGCCGCTGCGGGGGCATGCTGGTGCTCCAAAGCCACCGGGCCCGCTCCATCTCCTCACACTTGCTGTGCCGAGCAGCGAAGGCCGCATCAGACAAGTCCTCGATCTGGAAGGGGAAGGGTAGGGGCTGGGTCAGAGCTTTCGTGTATTGAACATGCGGTTTTACCAGCGCGAGTGTAAATAAATGTTTATGTCCAGAGGCGGCAGGTGCTGTCAGTGCGTGTGAGAGCACCCTGCTAAACCCAGCCCGCACTGCTTAGGAGGAGACTAAGAACTGAAAACCCAAGGAAAGGCACTTATCCCAGAAGGAAAGTGCTCGCAGAGAGGTTTACGGAGATGCCAGCCGCGTCAGTTCAGATCAAATAGCAACTACAGCAGCGCAGGTCATCCTTTCTTGACCAGACTTTTCCAGGAAGGGTTGCTGCTGCCCCGAGAGGCCTCCTGACAGCAGTTAGGCCTCAGGTTCACCTGTGCCCAGCCAGGCAACCCAGCTTCTGGTCACCAACACCAGGCTGCTTGCTGCAAGGCGGGCTGTGCCGTTTTGTCACAAAAAGGGAAGAGACTCCGCACTCCCTGCCGAGGTCCCTGCGGCCTCCGGCATCCTCCATGGACCACAGCAGTCATTAACCCGCAGCCAAAACTCCTCTCACCTCCTCGTTGTCTTCCTCAGGGTTCGCTTTCAGAGCGCTGATGTCCACTTCACGCCAGCTGCAAGCAGAGCACCAGGGGACAGTCAGGCACAGGCGCAGCCCAACACGGTGGCACATGCCCCGCACGCACTAGCACTGTCTTTAGGGAGATTAAACCACAGACCTGCCGCCACGAGCAACGTACTTGGGCTCGGTTTTAAGCCAAGTGGCCATACTTATCTACCAGAATCCCTCCTGGGCTATCAGACAAGGGTTTCTCCCCCTCCCCTGCTGGGGAAGCGCTGGGGGCCAGGCAGGAGATGTCCTTCCCCACCTTGGGAGGGTCAGGAATGGAGAGCGAGGCCACCAGCATCCTCCCGCTATGGCCCTTCCTTGCTGCCTCCCTGCCCAGCTCCTGGCGCTGGTCTGAAGCCTGGCAAGGGCAGAGGAAGCAGAGCAGATGCTGCAGCATTTCCTCCTCTTCCTCTGGCCCAGCAAAAAGCTCCCTCCCTGCCCCTGCCCTAGCACGCAGGACCAGCAGAAAGAAAGAGGGAAGTTGGGAAAGAGACCTGGAAAACTAGCAAGGAAAAGGAGGACCAGAAACTGGGCAGTTTGGGTGAATGTCAGCCCACTCCCACTGGGCACTTGGGTGCAAAAACCAGGAACCAATCTCATCCACGGTGTTAATTCGAGGGTGTCCCAACAAGGGCCAACAGCTCGCACACAGCTTGGGCAGAGAAAACCTCTGACTTCTACCACTGCGCAAGCACAGGAGAGCTTCTCCTGGCCTCCCGCACTGCAGCGTTGTCCCAGCCCAGGCACCCATCGCCCAGCCAGGACAAGGGCAGAGCTGGGAAGCCAGCAGGACCTTTGGCTCAAGAGACCCAGCAGCTTTGCAGCAGGACAGAGGATAACCAGGACGACTTCAGGTTGCGCAGAGACCTGAGCAGGCAGCTGGCTTCATGCACGAGGGATGCTCGGACAACAAACTCCCTGACTCAGCAAGTCTCCGTCAATGAAATGATCACAAGTTTTCCAAACGTTCTCCTGCTTAAAGCCCCTTTCCTCGCCTGCGTTAGCAGCCGCTGGGAGCAAAGCCCCAGGCCAGGGCTGAACTTCCGACAAAGTCAAAGCCTGGGACGTCCTGCGGGAGCTGGGGGTCAGGCACGTACCTGGGTGTGAGGATCTCTTTGTACTGCAGTTTCTCCACACGAGTCGTTGCAGCAACGGACATCGGGATGACAATGTTGTTAATATCGAATGAACTTTCGCCTCTCCTCCTCCTCGGCTGCAGTAACAGGAAGACAAGAACCCAGTGAGGAAGGATTGTAGGTTTGGCCATGTTAGGTCATTGATGGAAAGAGGCCTGGCCTCATACAAATCGGCCTTGGGGCCATTTGACTCATGCGTGACCTTGGAGACCAAGAGTGGAACACAACGGAGTTCACCTGCTGCTGGCTGAAGTCCTCTTCCCAACCCAAAATCCTGCGTTTGGAGAGTGCAAACAGGGGCAAGGGCTGTGGAGGCCCTGCAGGCACTGACACACGGCGAGAACGGGCTGCTGAGCTCCAGCCACCACCTCCACTCTGGCACCAGCCTCTGCTCGGCCAGGCGGAGCAGGAGACTGATAAACTGACCCAGCGAGAAGAGAAGTCCCCCACAGAACCCAGTTCTCTACTGCCTATGGAAGTGAGGCGGGGAGACCATCAGGAAAGAGGGGAGAACCATCCCGTTATGCTCGTGTCCCTGCAGGGGTCTGGACCCACCGCAGATGATACCCTGACAGAGGAGGAGCACGAAGCAGCCAGACAGGAGTTCACCTCGGGTCCTGACAGCTGCACTGAGAGCCTCACAGTTTCCGTCTGCATTGCGTTGGGACGGGAATAGATTTTCTAAGACAGAAATAAGCTCCACGCTTCTCTATTTAAACCTGCTTGAATGCTGGGTGCTCTCCTACCATCTGCCTACTCAAAACCCTCCCCCAAACCCGTGGCAGCAGCACTGATGGGACAGTGACACCAGCCCTCTCCATCAGCTGCATGGGGGAACTTCCTCCCAACAGGTTCACCCACAGTTTACCATGTTTTCCGTCTCTTTGATCCCTGCGGCTCTTGGTGCAAAACCATGCAGGAACCCAACTGCCAGGGACCTGCTGCAGCCAAACGCCCGGACTCGTCTGAAGCTGGATGAGGGCAACTACGGTGTTGGTAACCATGGAATCCTAACGTGTCACTGTCAACAGTGAGCCACTGGTTGGGGAGCACATGCAAACCTGTGCCGGACTGAGATGCTCGAACCCAGGACCTGGACCCCAGTGCCCACAATGCTCTTGTGGGACTCCAGCTGCTGAAGGGAAGACCCTCATCCTGCTTTTCCGAACAAGTTTGGGAAGGAGCAGCAAGAAAAGACCAAGATGTGTGTGTGAAGCACAAGGAAACACTAGAGCTGCTGAGAAGAGCTGTCCCCTTCTCCCAGACATCTAGCACATTTGAGTCAAAGTACCACTGCTTCTTGGGCTCTCCAGACACCCTGTGTCACCACGGGCTGCTTCGCCAGTGTCACAGCTTGTGACACAACAGCAAATTCTGCAGTGAAGGAACCCAGCCAGGACCTGGAAACCCCAAAGCAACAAACCTGGAGCAAAGACAAGGGTGCCCAAGGCTGACCTGGAAGCAGTACCCTCAGCTCTGCCACGGACAGATGCCTCTCACCCACCCTGGTTTCACTACCAGCGTTGGAGGAGACCGACATTATCCCTGGGTCACAGCCAGCTTAGGCTGGGACAGGACCTACCAACTGGAGTGGCCAGACAGCAGCCAGGTTCTTCTCTGGGACATGTAAGAGTTCAGCAGAAACCAATCAATCTTTAACCAAGGGCTTCTGTTAACGTGCTGGGAGGGTGGATGACGGAAGGAGCCGTGTCATCGATCTGCCCCAGGGCACAGCAGGAGGGAGTTATGGTCCTGCTCACTGACAGCTTCATTAAAGTCCCAGATCCTGTCACCCTTCAGCACTCTGGGAAGCTGAGCGTGTCTCAGAAGAGAGTATGAATTAAGCAACTGTTGACGCTTTGTATAGGTGAAAGTTAAGATCTCAACCACTCCTGACACACTGCTGCCTTGTGACTCAGCCCCAAGCCTGCTCACAGCCCAGTGCCACCCAGGCCAGCAGGGAAAGCTGTCTCACTGGAAGCACCACCGTACCAGCAGCAGCACAGTGCTGGTGCTCAGCAGTTCCACTCCTCTTCCTGGCATCCCCAGACAACTGCAGAAACCAAAACCCAGATGTGGAGCAAAGCCAGGGAAGGACTGAGCCCAGGAACATTTACCAGCAGTTACTGAGCTGACAGTGAAGCTGTCCCTGCAGCTGGCTGGCTCTCTGCACAGCCAGTGTCACCCCAGGAACCCCAGCAGACCCAAAGTCCCAGTAAAAAGGAGGGCCAGCAACCCCACCATCAGCTGAGCCAACGGATCCAGCACGGTAAGAGAAATACGAAGCCTAAGATGCCTGAACTGCTCAAAGCTGAGACCCCACAATGGAGCCAAGCTCAGAAACTTCTCCCAAAAGGCACCAGATACTCACGGCTGTGCTGGAGGCGCCCTGTGAGCTCGTGCTGGCAGGAGCGGAGCCTTCCGAGGAGGTGGACAGTTGCCGCGCTATGGGGCTGTGAGGTGTGGGGGTCGCAGACGTTGACAAGTAGCTTGGGCCACCGATGTCCGTGTGATGCTTCAACACTACACAAGGAGGGCGGGAGAAAACGAAGAATGACATTAGCAAGAAAAATCCACTGACGGCGGGTGGTGATGGATAGACAAGGACCATGTGCACCAGAAACGGCCAGTGCTGAGGAGCACTTTGCGTGAAAGAGAAGCACCTTCCGATGGCGGCTGCCAGCTTGAGAGACCCTGGAGGAAGAAGCAGTTAGAGCACACGAGGCGTCGCTGCGGTGGCGACCAGGCCAGAAGCAGTGCGATCCCCCTTCTCCGAGGCCGAAGGGGGAGAGAGGCTGGATGTGCAGCGAAGCCCAAGCTCCCCCCGAGAGCCCTGGCCGTGGCAGCCTACCTTCACTCCTCTCAGATGAGCAGTCTCGCAATCGCTTTTTGTCATAGGCAGGAGGCTGGACAAGCGAGCGCTCTGGCGCTCTCTCGGCCTTGGACACGGCCATAAAATCGTCTAAAGGCGGCCTGTGTGCCTTGTCTGGTTGGATTTTTTGATGTGAGCGCTCTGAGGAGGGGAACAGAGAAAGAGCTATGAAACGCCAGTTTTCACTCTCTTTCTGTTGGCACAGGAGACTCGGGCAGAGTTTACCAGCTCCATCACTCCAGACAGGTCGGGCTCAACACCATGAGGGCGCTAGAGGTGTGCTCAGCAGGGAACCAGCCATGGTCCTGTCCATACCAGCGTGAGCACAGCCTCAGACTGAGCAAGAAAAGGTCCCTATGAACCAAGACCAGCCCGAACCTCACCTTCAGCCCTGGCCTGCCATGGCCTCAACCCTGAGAGCTGAATTTGAAGGGTTCTCCTCCTCCTCCTCCTCCTCTCTCCTCCCAGACTGTCGGGTACAAAGCCAGGCAATGTTGTGGCACGCGTGCAGTGGGGAGGACACTTACTGGCTGCAGTGAAGAAGGAGTTCACCAGCTTGTGGCGGTCCTTGCGAGCAGGGTCAGACAGGCTGCTGGTAGGCATGGGGGCTCTGTGCTTGAGCGACAGCTTTTTGGGAGGTTTGATTTTCTCGTAGGGTTTGTTCTGCCACTGAGATTTCAACATGCTCTGGAAGTGCAGGCTCGTTGGCACGTCTGCAGAGGGACACAAAACACGGCACTCAAATTAAAGTACGCCCCAGAAAGCCGTGGTACCGCACCCCGCCCCCAGACCCCCAGGAGCAAGAGCCCTCGACAAACACAGAGGAACTGACTGCAGAACCCAGGCTCTCCCACGCCTGCCTCATGGCCGGGGAGGACCCGCAATGTTACGACTCGACGTTTCTACTCCAGAGCTCTCTGAGACAAGGACATTCCTGCAGGATTCACCGACCAAGTGTACCCCTCACGAGAACGAAGCCTTTGTCGGAAAAACCACGTGTCTTTACCACGGAAGGTATCCCACGTGCTGCCTCGCTCCGTTCAGCTATCTCAGATCTGACTTCCAAGAACCTGAGCTCTCTCGGCACATCAAATCTACAGAAGTACAGGCTGCAAGCGAGAAATGCAGCTTAAATCCTCAGTTTCGGGTCAAACCAAGCACTGTATGACATCAATCTGCTGGTGTGACGCCTCGATCATCTAACAAAAGCTGTGCAAGCGAGCGCACTTCAGAGGCTCCGGGGGCAGGAGCCCTGCACCTCCCCAGGCAGGGCCGGGGCCCGCAGCCATCTGCGAGCAGCCGAGCTCATGGGACACGATGTGGGTAACTGATGCATCTCGAGGCTGAAGCTTCTGTGCACTCCAGAGACGATGATGATGCGGAGTGCCTGTCCCCCTCTAACCCTGATGCCTCACCACCAGCACGCTGCTCTGCTGTGAAACATGTGAGGCTTCTGCTGTGAAGCTTGACACTCCTCAAGCTTCATTCCTCCCAAATCCCAGCCAGACACATGGTCCTGAGCTCAGCCAAAAGACCGATGAGATTATTCAGTGTATTTCTTGTGCAGATAGGCCAAGGGAGGCTATAAAGACCATCAACTGGAGTAGTAAACTGCTCCCGCCTCAACAGTCCCACAAACAAGCCTCCCTTTCATACCCACAGCTTCAAACTTCAAATCCTGCTCCCCCAAGACCCAACTCTCTTCATACGCCTGAGGGCCAAAATCCTACTTTGGAAAAGCATGAAAAGCTTTGGGGTTAACAGGAGAACTTCTGAGACATGTATTTATCTTCGACTACACTCGTAAGATCATTAGCCACCAGCATTTTCCAGGCTGCCCACCTGCTCTCCTCCCCCAGTACAGACCAGCAGACTGTTGCCAGCAGGACCCGCACCCGATGCAGACTCACCCTGCCACAACCAGGAGTTAGAAGCACTACAGTGAGCATCAGCAGTGCAAACAGCCCTCCCCCACATGTCTCAAGCTCACGAGGCATTTTCACAGGGTCTTTGAAACGACCCTGAGCAGAGATGAACCTTCCCAGGCCCTCGCTCCGCGCCTGCGGAGGGGACGTGGAGGCAATTAGGAGCTGCCGTGGGATTTAAGAACCACATCTAAATAACCTCAGCAGGCAAGGGACAGACCCGAGCCCCGTTGGTAGTCCCAACAGCTGATACCCAAACCCCTCCTCAATTCTCCACCCACTCCAGGGCTGGAAAGCCCCAGCAGATGCCGGCGGGCAGACCGGACGGAGCGGGCTGGCGGAGGCTGTGATTAACAGGGGAACGTGACACTCGGGGAAAAGCCAGGACAGTGAGTTTGAGTACCTTGGTTTACCCCCACCCACCTGCTAGGGAAGGGCTGTCACAGCACATGGCAGCTCTTTGGCCACCACCATATGTACCAAAGAACAGAGAGGGGCCAACCCAGCCCCTGAAGGACATTGCCAGTGAGGGTGCAACATCGCTGAGGTGAAGAGCTCTGACTTGGGGAAAAGTGCCTCTTCCCTGTCAATTTTTTGCTTTCTCGTGAAAATTCATCCCATCCAGCAGCCCACACGTCTGTGGAAGGAGGACACAGGTCAGAAGGAGGGGAAAAAAGCAAGAGGAAACACTGTCAGCAGAAAATGAGTTATTTGCTGGCTTGCCACTGTCCTGCTGTCAGCGCTGGTGGCACCAGAGTCTGTGCAGCAAGTGACACCGTCACTCCTCCTTCTCCTCCTCCTCCTCCTTGGTGGAGCGGTGCAGGCCTCCCGGGGACCAGCAGATGGCAACCGGCACCCCAGCTCTCAGCCTCCCCACCAAGGTTATTACATCATCCGAAAATTCACAGCGAGAAAAATCAGATGAACCAGAAAGAAAAAAAAAAAAAACAACAACCCTGAAAGCAAGGGGACAAAGCGCTTCCGAAGTGCGACGGGGCAAAAGCCGCGATGGCTGCGTCCTGCTTGCCAGAGAACAAATGATCTTTTTCTTCCTGTGGCGCCTGGCAATTTTGCCCTTGGCAAACTGCTCTGGAGATCCCCGGCTGCTGGCACCCAGAAAGGCTCAAAGTGAAAGTCGGCACATGCTCCCAGCTCTGCGGGCAGGCTCCTTCTAGCAGCCCACAGCTCCTCTGGAACAGCTCCGCTGAGCCTCTGCCCCTCGACCCAGCCGGCCGGTTTTCAAGGTGAGCCCCCAGATCATCCCAGGGAGCACCAGCAGCAGCCTGGATCAACACTCGCGGGCAGGGAGAGCCCTCGATGCTGACTAGAACAGCAGGCAGAGCAATTTCCCCTCCTGAAGGCGCTGCCTGGCTTTATGTCTGGACAGAAAAGCAGCCCCGTCCCCAGAGAGCAGCCCCAGCGCGAGGGCGTTACGCAGGAGCGAGTAATCCAAGCTCACCGCAGGGAGGGAGCGGGGGCAATGGCTCTTTCTGTGCAGGAGTTATAGGCTTTACACTGCACGGTTTTAAAAACAGAATTTTCAGTCTCCTGCAGCCAGGATGGATCTTCCACCATGTGCACTGGCTGCAGCCACAAACTTCTGCTTCGGGAGTTCAGTGTGCCCGGCTCCTTCAGCGTGCCCGGCTCCTTCAGCGCTCCCCAGCAGAGATGTGTCTTTGGGGGGTGGCAGTTTAGGTTTTAAAAATAGCACCAGTTTACTGTTTTGGCCTGTTTTAAATATAGTGCTGGTGCAAGATGCCAGATGAATTGCTCCCAGACGCTCCCTGCATTTCCTGCTGCCACTCGAAGTTTGTGCAAAGCTGGAATTTAAACCCAAACACCCAGATGAGCCCAGTGACTAACACCTGACACCCTCAGGAGAAGCAGGGACACACACCTTCCTCCCAGCATCACCAGTGGTGGTTTACACCTCGAGCAGCCAGGCCCTCCTGTCAAGGGAAGGAATCACTATGACCTATGTCCCACCTATCATTTGTGGTCCTGTATTTTGTGATCAGAGCAAAGAGACGGCAGATGGACTCCAATCTCATGCAAGCCAAGAGTTTTTGGTGGTAGAACAGGCTTGTGTTTAATTTGGCAGTTTAGGAAGCAAAAGACGCTGGAAACTACTTTTTTTTTCCCTTGGGAAAAGTCCCTACACACGAAATCTGTGAGAACCCCACAGCGAGGGCTGGTTTTTACTCCTCTTGATGATGATTAACCCTGATACTGTAACACGGGGAAAGGAGTGTCTTAACAGAACATCCCTTCTCACTGAACCCCCTGAACCATGGAAGATTATTAACAATTCCTTACAAGGTCAAAAACACCTCCTGCGACTTAAACCAATCCACAAATAATTCAACACAGATGAACTGACTCTGCGGACACAATTACTTCTCCAGTGGTTTGTAGCCACGCAGCCAGCTCCCAGCACACACTCCCAGGCACTGCTTGGTTTCTCCATCCCGAGCGAGGCTCCCTGGTCCCATAACACACGTTCCCAGCAGAGCAGACTTCAGGTGTCATGCTTTCCCAGACCGTCCCGCTCCAGCAAACCCTCTGCTCCTAAAAGCACTTGCAGATGAACACGCTTGGTCATCCCCAAGCAGATCTGCACTTCCTCTGGCAGCCCAGGCAGAGAAGCAGGTTCTGGAGCACCTCCAAGCACCCCTGTCACCCATCCCAGCACCCCGTTAGCCCTGGCAGCTCCGTGGGTGCTGTGCTTACCGTCCGGGAACGACAGGACAGGATGAACACACGAGTCCAGCTGGGAGAGACGCTCCAGCAAAGGGGCATCGTACTGGATCTCCAGAGTTGTCGAGCTTCGAGTGCCACACAGAGCACACGAAGGGTTCACGTCACAGCTACATCGCGCCAGGCTGTTTCGATGGACCTGGACAGGGGACAGAGAACAATGTCAACAGCAGTCAGCATGTCTCAGGGCAATCTTCACACGTTCCCCTTTGACAACTCAGAAAAACATCCTGAAGGCTGTTTATTTGTTGGGGTTTCTTTATACACCTTGTCTAAAACCTGTTCGTTTAGTCTTGACTCATAAAAAGATCCTTTCACTTTGCATAAACACAACTGAGAATGACGACTTCCCAGCACAGACAGTTTAACGTCTACTAAATTTGACTACAAGTGTTTAATTTTATCTAGGTTGAAACCTCATTTATAAAAACCACAAGGCAGCACAAAAATTTGCTTGTCAGAGAGGAAAAAACCTCCTTTTTGAGTTCAGAGGGGTCAGAGAGCCATCACTATGTGCCAGGAGCTGGCCCTTCCAGGGACATCTTTACAGCGCGAAAAAGGGTGTTTTTGAACCTTGTTTCCTAATCAGGACAGACTTCTAACCCACAGATTGATAGACTTTATAGACTTCATTTATGTGAAACCCCTGTAGACAAATGCAGAACTGGATGTCAATCCCATACAGAGAATGTAACCAACAATTCCCCATCCAAATGGAAGGATGAATCAAACCGGATCCTGCAGTCCAGTATTACTCAATTCCCATTAACGACTTGAGTGATGGAAGAGATAACATCCTTAACACTAGAACTGGGGAGGGATGCAAGTACCTTGAATGAAAGGTCTCTTCCAACCAGATGATTCTATGAAAGAGCTGTAAATTATCTAAAATAAATACAATTTTCACTGAGGGCAAATGCAAGCAGATGGTTCAGTGCCCAGTGAAGAGGAGGAAGAGGAAACAGCAGCAGTTCTGCCCAGAGGATCTGCTGGTCGTTACGGATCAGAAAACACGCATGAATCAGCAGTGTCAAACCACTGCTGAGAATTAACACCCCACGGGGCTCCACAAACAGGATAGCCGTGCAAGATGTGTGGGGTAACCCCTCCACCCTGCTTGGCATTGCTCAGGTGGGAGCTGGGGGGCTGCGCCCAGCCTGGGACACGGATTTCAAGCAACGTGTGCACCAAATGGAGGGGAAAACAACAAACAATTACAAGATCCGAAAAACCACGTCCCAGGAACAGGAAGACCTGGGGCGTGTTTAGTGGAGAGGTGACCACATTAAGAATTACCACAGCAACTTCCACACTTCGAGCGGAGCTGCTGAAGCGACGAGGGAGCTGACCAGTTCACATCAAGACTTGGACTACGGGTCATGGCTTTCAGTGGCAGCCACGTAGCTTCTATCAGAAAACCTGGTGTGTTTGGTTCTGCTGCCTGGAAAGCAGACTGGCTAAGCACTCCAACAGCTGGCCTAAGCAGCTTTAGCCAAACCTCTGGCACGGCACGAGGCCACGGCAGCCTGCTCTGGGGCACCGGGATGCTGTGGGTGACTGCAGGAGATCTGTTCGTGCCCTGTTTCACAAGGCCACTCCTGTTCCCAACCCTACAGACCCACTCCACCTTTAAATCACTTTTCTTCCCTACAGGACACCTCCTCATAAGAAATCTGAAGTGATGTTGTATTCAGGTTTTGCAGAAGAGCAGGCACAGCTATGGATGATCTCTGCTGAGCCAGAGAACTCTTCTGGATGTAATTTCTGGTCGCAGCAATCCACAACCACTTGTGCCAGACGGGAGAGCGTGGTCAGCTGGAGCTGGTATTGCTAGACCGTTACCAAGCCATCCGTCAGCTTTGTCTCGAGTAACTGGAGGAGTCCACAGAAATCCTCTGCTACTTGGCACATCTTCCATCCTCTGGATGGAAGTTCCTCTGGAAATGCTCTTCTGAATCATCTCTGATTATCAAATGTATTTTAAGAATACGGTGAAAAACTGACAGAGAATTAGCAGATACTTCTTCAAACACTGAGTGCCGCATCGCCCGTGGGATAGTTCATAAAATTCCAAATGACTGAAGATCACTGCAGAGCATTGTCAGAAACAGCCCAGACAGAACTGCGCACGAGTCATCAGTCAAAGCTAAACCTGGCTGAGTGAGAATCTATTCTGCTCAGAAAAATGTTACTTTTTCAGCTTCTCTTTAGAACTCCAGCATGCACAGAGCAAAAAGCCCCAAACCCTTGTGGTAAAGTTTGACTTAAAACACTGACTCAGAGGGAAGTGGATTTTTGCCATCTATGGCTCTGCAATCATGACAGCTGCACGCACAAAAACAGTCCTTATCTCCTCCATTTCTACGGATCTATCCTCCAGCTGGCACTTCATGGCATTCCTAAGAGAAATCTAGACGAATTTACGGCCTTTCCTTGTACTGGGAATAAACTATTTCACTGAACAGAATTCTGCAGAAGGGCAGGGGAAGATTACATGGATAGGAGATAAAATAAAAATAAAAAACCCCAAATGAAAGCAAACCCAAGAACAGAGTCAGAGCACTCAGAGATTTCCAAGCTGGTTCTGATCGAAGCAAACGCGACCACCTCGGCAGGCTGCTGGAAGACATCCCACATATGTCTGCTCAGACAACTGCAGTTCTCTGAGCAAGCGGCAGCGGGTTCCTGGGGCTGTGTAATTGCTGTGCTCAGGGCTAAGGTCTTCTGACACTTGACTTCTCAGAACTTCTTCTGACTGCTCGTGTCGTGCCATCTTGAACTACCTGGTCTGAAGGTCACCTCGGCTGGTTGCTTTCAGAAGGGAATCCCCACATCAGAGTTCAGCAGCTCCTCTCCCCAGTAACAGCTAATAAAAGCCTGTGACAAATTAAAAGCTGAAGCCTCACTGTCCCCCTCCTCCTCCCCATTATTTCTGCCTTCTTAATAACCACAAACATCCCAGAAACAGGGAGACCTCTCTGTGCAAAGAGCACAAGCACACCGGTACCTCTCTGGTGGGAGCTTTAGCTCTATACTGCATCGAGTGACCGAACGGCACGAACCTTTTTGGAAAGGGGCATAATGCTGCTAGGTCGGACAAGCCGTCGCTTCTTACAGCTCAGCACCGGGCGAGTGCGAGCTGCAACACACGTTCCATCCGAAGATGAAGAAACCATGTTCAGTCGTTGCTTTTTATGCAAGAGCTCCTCAGCTTCCTGGCCGTCTCCCTGAGCGTGTTCTGCCAGGCCAGGCTGAAGACTGCCCGAGAAAAGAAGAGAAGAGAAAAAAAAGACACTGTTAGGCATTCGACAGTCCCACATTTCCCTGCAGCCCCAGCCAGGTTCACGAGTCAGACCTTAGCAAACACTCTAGGCTGAGTTTAAAGCATTGCCGTTTCACAAGGTAGCAGCTTTCATTAAGCCAACTCTAGGTTTTGCTTTTTCTTTGGCCACTTTCCACGCTCTCTCACCACTGAACCTTGGACAAAATGCTTTCTGAAGTTCTGGACAAAAAGTAGGACGTAAAACCGGACACAGAGCAAGACCAAAAGCCACTCCAGAGCCCAACAACTTTAATCCTGGAATGCAGCTTCCCCAGAAGTCCAGCTCAGGGCATCTTAACACAACAGGATCTCATGAGGAAATGCCAGAGAGCACAAGACAGAGAACACCTAATTTTCTAGAAAAAATATTTAACTTCGATGTGAACTTGATTCTAACGTCTGAGAACTCTACCACCTCTCAGCAGTGACACCAGGAAGGAGCGGCATTAATGCCAACCTTTCTGTTCCACCTACAAAGGCCGTTCCTGCCCTCACGCAGTAACCCTGCCCCACCACGGCACCGACGCACCGGGCCACCTACCCGACACCAGCGCAGCTCCTCACCTGTGGAACCTTTTCACGTCTATTTTACAAGTGTTTCATTTCTAAAAATGCGTAACATTAAAGCCCTGCAGTTCAAAGGCTGCAGGCGTGTAAAGGCTGTCAGAGCTGCGGTGTTTCAGCCGTAGCCACGAGTTGGCTGATCGGGGCTTTCTCCGCTCCCTCACGCTGCACCGGTGCAGCATCCCCGCTTCCTCGAGGCACTGAGCAAGAGCCACGGTGCTGGCAAAGCCTCACCAGCTGCTATCAGACCTCAGAAGCACCATGTGCTCAAGGCTTTTCAGCCCTGAGATCACCCTGTAGCAGAGGAGAATTTCCTTCCCTTGTTTTCATTTACCCTTGTAAAAAGACCTTCTTGACAAAACCAGCTTGGAGAAACAAAGAATTTAGCAAGTCTTACTCCCAAAAATCAACGGGATTCGAGTTCCTCAGTATCTCCAGAGAAGGGGGCCAGTAGTTACAGATCCTTCTGCAAAATCATTGCAAGCAGGCTACCAGCACCTTTGAATCACACGCTGCAAGCGTATGAAAATACCCACAAAGAAACCTTCTGGACAGGCTCAGTGCCCGGCTGCTGCAGGGCTGGGTCATGTAAACACAGCGCCGGTTAATACCATCTTCAGAAAAACAACGCAGCAGAAAACCTCCAGCGAGCCATCGCCTCCAGAACGCTCCCAAGAATGGTCTACTACCACACTTCTTTCAAAGAGCGACCACTTACACCATTCCCAACCCAGTCACCACCAACCAGCACGTCACAGGCTGGTTTCCAGCGGGGCTTTGTCAGGACGGTGAAAATCAAACTCTTTCCGCAATGCGCAGGCAGCTTACGTGTTAATGACTCCGTTGACGGGTCTGGGTGCTCCACAGGGCTTGGCGGGATGGGATTCAGGAGGATTTGCAGTAGAAATACCCAAGTTCTCTAGTGGCTGGGATCCAGAAACACTCTAAGGGAAGATGAAAAAGATGACAAATTAATTTAAAAAGCTTCTTAAATAGCCACAACTTTCTTATTCTCGGTTTGTAGTTGAGGATTCTGCACCGTAGCCAGGGGGTTCCACACAGGACTTCAAAACGAGGGATCAGAAGTCGCTATGTGAACAGAAGGGAGCCGTGAGGATTTCTTCAGGAGCTGCTCTGGCAAGAGGGTGGGAACACAACAGCGCTTTTAACGCCAGCTCCAAAGGACCTCGATTCCCCTCAGGCAACCACTAAGGAGCATGAAAGGCCGAGGGCTTCCAGATCGTGGCGTTTTGTCTCCACAGCACAGACAAGTTCATAACCACCTGTAAACCTCGCCGGCACCTTCTGAAGTTCGGAGCCGAGCTCCAAGCCGCAGGGCTGTGAGCTCCTGTCTAGGCACTTTGGGGGGTAGCGGGAGGGGAGGAGAACAGGCTTGCAAACCTGAATTTGCATTTTCACCAAATACCTGTGCAAACATGGTCCAAAGAGCACTTTAAGAAGTGTTCTAAACGAGTCCGCACACAAGCTGTGGGGTTTGGATAGCAGCAGCTAAAACTGCCTGATAGACACCGAGCTGGAAACACCGCCTTGGAAGAGGAAAGTAAGTAAAAACTAAGCTAAAAAGACTCAGAGTGCCCCAATCCCTCCTGCCTTAGGTCTGAGGTACAACCCCCTCGCTCTGCGGGGAGCAGCAGTTACTGTCTGGCTGCCGCACATCTCCCAGTGCCCTCACTGGGGGGGACTATCACCACAGCTTCCATGACACGCTGGCTTTGCCCTCTCGCCAGGGACGCTCCTGCCCTCCACCCCAGTAGGGCCCAGTACGTTCATATCCCTGGCGTTCATCACGCCAGTCTCACCCTTGCAGCCCCCTTTTGCCTTCAGACACGCTCCTCCTCCCTCCCGGGGTTCAACTCCATTCCTCCTCCACACGGCACGTCCCACGCTCGCTGCCGCGGTCTCTCTAGCTGGGTTTCCCCGCGCATGCATGGGCGGTGGGGCAGTAAAAAAGACGAGGAAATGTCTGCCCTATCCACAGAGATGGCCAGCACGGATCAAAACTTCCCTGCCATCACTGCCCCAACTCAGCGCACAACTCAACGGGCTGCGGCGGTGCTGGACTAACAGTTTCCAGATCAGCAGAGCCCCAGCTCGCCAAGGGAAGAGCAATTCCTAACAACCGTTGCCGGTTGCCTCTTTGAGGAGCTTTGCTGGGCTTTCTACCCTTCTCCCGGAAAAGACATTTCTCCTGGGGGGAGCAGAGACAGGCTCAGACCGGCGGGCTCCTCTCCGACACTTGCTCCGAGCACACAGACGTAGGGGCGAGATCGGATCACACCAGAAGCGTTACGCAAGCACAACCCGGCACCCTGGCGAGGTGAAGTCCATGCAGGAGCTGAACGTTTTCCCTCTGGTTTCCAGAGACTTGGCAAGGCTGAGCCTTCACATGACACCCCCGCCGGAGGCACCCACAGTTCGGGAGGGCGGGTACACATGACTCATAAGCTCTTTTGAAATAGGGTATTTATTTGCTTCTCCAGAAAGGGTCTTAAAGGAGGAACCTCTCCAAGAGCTGTCTCTGGTCATGATAGGAACAGAGGGTGACCCCTGTGCTCCCTGCGGAGGAGCTGGAAACCATCAATCCAAAGCCTTTATCACAGGCAGCCCAGGCTCACCTTATCGCACGGAAGATGGGTGTACCCTAACGAGGCTCCAACATGAGCAACGGGGGAACCAGCAGCGCTGCAGGAGCTGCCACCTCCCGCGTTCGGAGCAGAGGCCCAGCTCTTGCACCAACTCCTCCCGGGTGCTCCTCCTAACACTGTGCCTTCCCCCAGGGCTGGCTGGGCAGCCAGGCTGGGATCCAGAGGAGTGTTCATCACAGCGGGATGACATCGCTGCTCCAGACTGAGCTCTTCTCTCTGGTCTGGGTATGCTGGGGTCTGGAAGTCTCGGTCTTTAGGATCCCGATTAGAAGCCCGCAGCCTACCAGGGGCTCTCACAGCAGCACAGAAGTTGTGTGCTGGCAGGCAGCCGTGGCCCAACACCAGGGATGTGCCCCATGCTCCCAAAAAAGCCAAACAGGCAGGTTCAGACCTTCACCTATTACTAGATACAAACCCCTAACACAGGGAAAAGTTTTACCAAGACACTCCATCTGCATCTTTTCACATTTACTATTAAAAATGCTAAGTGCACCCCCTGCGCTAGACTGGCGATACAAGCAATGAACCAATATCAGCAGCTGAGTTATTTCTTCAGGGCTTTGTGTTATTCCTGTCTTCAGGCAAAAATATTCATTCACATACTGATCTCCCAGTTCCCAGCAGACATTCCCAGGCCGCCTTTGCAAAGCCCTTCCCTCTGATGATAGGATTAGTTCCTCCTAGGGATTATCAGCCACATCCCACATATCAAGCCGATGCCCGAG
>NW_010398154.1:37206-39943 GCF_000710305.1 Buceros rhinoceros silvestris | reverse complement strand
TCAAGCCGATGCCCGAGGACATGTATTCACACAAGGGAGGTACCCATGAGCAGAGGACACCTACAAAGGAGCTGGGAGTGAGACAGGATGGATTCCTCCCCTTACTCCACATTGCAGAACTGTCTCCCACTCTGCCAGTTTCGGAAAATAAATAAAAATAATAATTAAAGAAAAAAAGTTGAATTCTAAGCAGACCAAAGAGCAATAAGCAGACCAATAAGCACCTCTCCAGGGGAGGTCCAAGAGACACCCTCCCAGTAAGTGTCCTCACGCAACAGGAATGGTCTCTGGGCTAATCTCTGGCTCGGAGCACATCAAGGCTCTGACTCAACACCCCACCCTTACCAGCAAGCCTAACGAAGCACAAACCCTGCAGCAGCTGGCTGCAGAAGCTGGGTGCCTGCAGGCAGCATTTCTAGAGGCCGACACCTCCAGCGCCGCTGCAGAGATGCCAGCAGCATGGAGCGATGTGTCCGCCAGCAGCCTCGAGTGGAAGGGGAGCAAAGTCCGGTTCAGGAGGAGCTGCTCTCCAAGATGGCAAGCACGGCTGCCAAGGAGGAACCCGCAGGCTGCTCTACACCAAACCCAGTGTTCTTCACTGCGCTCCACATCTATCATACCTCCAAGGCCTGCAAGTGACGGGATCTCCATGCACAAGCAGAGCAGCTGCCGTACCCCAGCTCGCACCCCAGTGGAAGGGATGAGGAAAGGGACAATGGAGCAATGAGTAAACACAGCCACGGCGAGATGGCTGCGAGCAGCAAAACCAGGCAGCACCGGCCAAGCGAGCCTTTTCTTTTCTGTCCATCAATCTACAGATGTTTTTACCCTAGACAGACAGAGATGGTGTCTAAGACAGTCTAAACAAGGACAACGTGATGATTTTCCAAGTACGTGGGAAGTGTCTTTACTAGGCAGGACAAAGTCAGGTGGGACACAGCTCTTTCACCTGCGTATTCCTGGGTTGAAAACACACCCCTGTCAGACAAACATCCTGATTTCAACAGGTAAAGCAGACAACAGTCCTCCTATCACTGTCAGGTTTGACCATTTCTCTCCGTCATCAGCCCGCTAGTCACAGCGAAGCCCCCGAAGAACAGCCCACTCGTCAGGGCCCCAGCGAGCTGTTCCTGAAGGGAACCGGTGCCCGCTGTCACTGTGCTGGTTTATTACTCTCCAAGTGATTTTTGGGTGAAATCATGAAAAGGTGGGGGGGCACACAACAAACGGACCTCACCGTTCAAGGCCAGACACTGCGTAACACTTGTGATTCAATCCTGCTGGGTGGCAGCCCCTGCCAGCCCGGCTCTGTTTTCATCCGAGGCACCAGCCACTGCCTCGGTCATGAGCAGAACTGTTTCGTTGTACCCAATTACACAGCAGAGTTTTGGGCTCAGCTAAGCTGCTAATTAAGACTTAAATTCCAAACACATCTGAAAGCCAGTGTCAAGTGAGGAGACGTCTTATTATAATCACTCATAATAACCCCTTTGCGGTCTGGTGTTAATAAAAAATTTCACAGTATTTTGTACTACCGCTCAGTATCAGGAAAACTCTGACAAAGTCTTGCCAGTGATAAGAGAAAACACTCGAAGCACAATTTTACAGTCTCTTCTAGTTAAGTTTTTATCTGTAGCCACTACACTGAATGTTGGTCTATGAAACTGAAGTGCTCCCATCGCAGGGACGCTCCGTTTCTCCCCAAACTCGGCACTGGGATGGAAAAGCCGGAGCACTGCAGCTCGATCGCAGGAGTTTGAGGCTCGCAGGGACCACCCTTCTCTTCGTACTACACCGCAACTTCAAAATCCTCCATTTTGATACGTCGGTGCGTCCCACAGGATCAAAAGTAATCACAGCCAGGCTGAACAGTGCCATCAAGCCTTTCGTCTGTGCCCTACATTTCTGCATTAAATAATAAATACCTAGCACTCCGCATAGTTTCCAGAGCATCTCACTGAAATCACCAGTTCCCTTTCCGAGGGGTAACGCTCAGGCAGGTATTAATAGCCACATCTTCAGAAGCCTTCGCTAATTGTGCTGCTCTCAGTTTGAGGTGCTTTTTTGCTGGAGGGAAAGGATTAGTTTGGATTTTTAAGCTTCACAAAATGCTAATGCACGTTACAAAGGTACCCTCAGGAAGTCTGTTCTAAAAGGTGTTTAAATCCCATCGTTATATTAACCCCAAAATAATCTGGGAGAGGGAGAGCTACGCAGACAGGCAATCCCCATGCGCAGTCCCACTGAGCGGAGCTGCTGCAGGAGGCCAGTCCCGCACCAGACACACGCTTCCAGCATCACACTCAGCCGCAGCTTAAAGGACGAACCTTCTCTACCCAAAATTCACAACCGTGAAGTATCTGGACCCAGTCGCTTCTGCTGCTGGCACTTACCAGCCGGTCAGCCCCGGGCTCCAGCTTAACTTCCGCACTAACGGGACGGGACGCATCATCTACCGCCGGCTCAGGGGGTGACGCTTCACCCAGAACTACCAGCCCCTGGAAGAGAGGGAAGGGAACAGGAATTAACTGCGGGTCCTTCGGTCTCAGCAGGGAAACTGCACATCCATCGTCCCCCCGCAAACAACAGCGGCTGTGCAGCCAGGCTCGCACACCCACTGTGTTTTCCGGCCGCGATACCAAATCGAGTCCCCGGCTGCCTGGATTGTCCTGAGCTGTAAACTGGGCTCGGAGGCGGCAGGACAGTGGCTGAAGACAGATCACCTGCATCCAGCCCC
>NW_010398154.1:27856-36948 GCF_000710305.1 Buceros rhinoceros silvestris | reverse complement strand
TGCTGTCACAGCACCAAGTGGAACCCGCCGCCACAGCCACGCAAACCATTCTGAGCGGGTGCCAAAAATCTAGGCTCAGACTTGTTACTCCGAGCAGATTTTTTTTCGAAGTGATATTCACAAAATTCAATGAGGGAAGAAAAACACTGATAAACAAGCCATTGCTGTGAACCTTGGGGGACAGAGCAGAGCGGCAGAGCTCCATTTTATCAGGCTTAACATGCGTTGTCCTGTTTACGGTTCACTCCAAGTGAAGCTCACTCTAAAGGCAGGGCTGCTTTCTCGCTAAGCAACACAAAACAAAATAAAATCATTATAATTATGCACATTCTGAGCTATACCCTAACAAAGCAGGCTAAGATGTGCAAGGGATTAGAGCGTTGGTGGGACCGCGGATGTAGTCCAGGACGAGCCAGGACAAGTTTGCATTTGGTCAAACAAGGAACTACAGACGGCTGCTCCGATTAAGGACAGGCGGATCAGTCATCTGAGAACAATTTCAGAGGTTACAGTGTGAGCCTGGAGGGGAACCTGACACGTTATCTGGGGAGAGGAGGGAGCTGCAAGGCTTCCCTCAAAGTCCACCGAGTCAAATCTTACATGACCACGCGGCCAGGGAAGCCGCTCATAAGGCTGATCTTATGCCTTGACACCATCATCTATACAAGAGATGAGTGGTTTTCCAGAAAGTTCAGGGATACTTTATCAAAAAACAGTTCATAAGCTAAACACAACTGTACATGGCGTCTGACCAGCAATGAGGAAGTAGCCAGCTTCTAGAATAAACATGATGATGATTGTCTCAAGTTTTCCGACCTCCCAAAAGGACGTTTAGTGGGTGAGAGAAGCTGCAAGTCTCAACCCAGTTAAATGCTGCTGTGCTTTTCCTCTGCTCTTGAAAGAGCCCTCTCCAAAAGCAACCCACCGCACTTCACCACTGCTTCTGGAAACATCCTCTTCAGCAGAGGTCAGTCATCTCCAGTGGTCAGGTGTGGGAGACAGCAGACATGAAAGGGGAGAAACTGGGACTGAATGTAAAATTGGAACCAGGGAAATTGCTTCCCTTTGACACTCTAAAAAGCACTCGGGCTTCTTGCTCAGCCAGAGAATGAGATGGGGAAGCATGAGCGTCAGGAACAGAAACAGCCACCAAGGACTTCTGCCATCGCTTTACAGGGTGAAGGGAGCTGCTCCGGATGGAGCAGGAATCAGTGCTATATGCTGTGGGTGCTGTTTAGATGTTCCTTTCCCGGAGACTCTGGAGCAAAGGCAACGCTTAACAAGCCTCCCCTGCGACAGGCACAGATTTGTTTTTGTGCCCTCGTACATTAGCCACACTGCCCAAACCAACCAGGCCTGTGGCTGTCCTCTCCCAGCTCCTGGCCCATGAGACAGCCTCAATGGACCTACAGACCCAGAGGCTGGACCACATCTTCGTGCTGAGGGCTTGTGCTCTCTGCTTTGCTGCCACGAGTTTTAAATCTCCATTACTCACACACTTCTGAGTACAGAGAGGAATGAGAAGGGCAACACTGAATTTCAAACTCCTTTCCAGGAAAGGGAAAGGAGCAGCACGTCTGAATTATTCCAAGGTCATACAGCGCTTGCTTTTCACCAGAAGAAAACCAGGAGGGCCCCCTCCAATATTTATGGGCAAGTTCACTGCTGCTTCACTCCCATTTTCATCATTAATTATGGTATTAACAAGAAGTCAGCAGTACAGGTCTCAGACAGAGGCAGATCTGAGATGTCTCACAGCCCTGTAACAGTCAGCAGCCTCTGCCAAGGGATGAATGGGCGAGGAAGAGCCTGACACACATTAAAGAACATCAGAAAGAGACAAAGTGTCCCAAACAGCCCCACCGAGCAGCAGCACCTCTTATCGTGCCCTGAGTCCGACATTCCACTGTGGACACAGGAAACTCCTGTGAGTGCTGCAAATTCTTGCAGCAAGAGGCTCCTCCTAACCGCCGTCCCACCCTTCCCATCACGCGTTTCTCCGGACTCAGCAGCCTGGCCCAGCGCACAGCCCTCCCCGGGGACAGGCCGCGCTGAGATCAGACCAAAGCACACAGGGAACACAGCGAACCCATCCTGGATGGTCCCGAACAAGCGGAACCTGGGTCTGCAGGGACGATGTGCAAAACAACCTGCATCGAAGGAGTTTTAGTCCCTGTATTTCGACCACGTCTGCCACCGCACGCAATTCCTGCAGGAGCCCTTCATCTTAATTGACCTCTTACTCCATCAAGAGAGTGAAACTCGTTAAGAGATAGAGAGAAAAAAACGCTGTCTGTTCCTTTCCAAACGCGGAGCATCTGCCACCCACACACACAGGGAGGTGCAAAGACTGCGTGGGGGGAGCAGCACCGAGCCACTCCCCATCTCAAAAAGAGCCAAAAAAGCACTTTGGTGAAAAGAAACAAACCCACCTTATTACCTTCATGGACATCCAGTCCCTGAAATTAACTGTACTCACTTTTCAAAACCAACACAAAACCGAAGGCACAACAGCCCCAACGCCAGAAATCACAGGACCTTACACCCAACTCTGAACACACTCTCTGATTTCCTCACCAGGCTCCGACTGAGCCGATCCAGATGTGCCGAGAACACCATCACTGCTGCGACACCCGGGCAGCAGTGTACCTGCAAAACAGACCGTTATTTTCTACTGCCTGCCCCTTCTCTTGCTTGGCTTTGAGAAAGGGAAACATCCTTCTTGAACGGTACACTGGAATGTAAACCTTAACACACAAAGGTAATTATAACCTAAAAAAAGAATAAAATAGAACAGCAACTTGGAATTCCTGCGGCAGCTGCACTTTAACCTCCTGAAGGCCAAAGAAGCTCGAGTTATGTTGATAGAAAAAACAAGGTGTCTCCAAATTCTTTAACTGTTGTTCTTGTACAATTTGAAACCAAATCCATTGCAGCATTTCTTGTGTTACTGAAACACGCGCTCGTTTCTCTGTCTCCTATCCTTGTCCCAAGCCGCTTTTATCAACTTCACTCGAGTTTTTCACTGATGAAAACAGACCCCGTGTCACAAAGCATCCCTGAGCTCGGTGACACCATGACAACAACAGCTGGGTGCAGGCAGTGGTCTCCATGAAGTCTATCAGAAAGATGGGGCATTCCACACTCGCTTTCCTGTTCAGGCAGAACAGCCACTGCCCAATGAATCCTCAGCCCCTGAACTCTCCTGCCGCTGCGGCAACCGTTACCTGGAATTCGTGTGTGGGGTTAATGCAGTTGAGGAGGTTTTGTTTGAACAACTCAAAAATGATGACATCCTGTTTTCCGAAACCTCAGATGTACCTTTCAACTCTGACACAGCACTGTGATGTTCTCCTTTCAGACCGAGACTGCGACCTCCGACAGAAACACATGAGGTGCTTGCAGCCGTTAGCGGGCCGTGCCTCCCGTCTGTCAGGTTGTCATCACCTGGTGACAGCACTGAATCTTCCACTTCATTAGAGGAGTTCTCTCATTTCTTCCGCCACTCAACTTTGAGCATATAAATGTTTAGCTGTTTTGCATTTTATACTTAGAAACCATCTTGCATGATTGGCTTCCTTAAGACAGAAGGGAGACAATTCTTTCTGAACCGGGTTCATTAATGTGACATACAGTCCGCTTCCCGGAGCCTTTCGCTCTAATCTGGGCGATGGATTCTGTGCAGCAAGCCATGCTCTTCCCCCGAGTTATTTATTGCCCTCCCTACCCCCGCAATTAGCCTGTTTTTCCACAGACCTGCAGAGCCCGCTCTCCCTGCCCTGCTCTCCACCCCCAGAGCCCCACACACATCTGGAGAAAAGCGGTTGCTGGACTCTGAATTCCTGAGGATCTGGAAGTTGATGCAATACCATGAGCCTTCTTGCCACAAACTCCAGATATTCCTCCCTCCACGACCTGACATTTAGGCGTGCATGCCTGAACAAGCCTCAGTAACAATTCCTTCTCCATCCCTTCTCTCCTCACTCCTGTTCTCCTGACACCTGAGAGCAAGGCTGAGAAAAATAATTCCTTCCACAGAGAAAGGTCAGCACCTAGAACAGTCTTATTTTATGACAGGCTCAATTTTAAGCCTGTGCTATGTGATAGCATCTGAAGCAAACTTCCTCCAGTCCCCTCACTTCCTCAGCAAGTCTCTTAACTTGTTCTTCATCCCCATCGTCAGCTACTCCCAAAAAGAAAGAATGGAAGGGTTTAAAAAAAAAACCCCACACATAAAACCAAAAACAAAAGAAATAACCCCCAGCCCTCACCTTATTGGCTCTAATCTGCTTGTAGATGTCCGTTTGCTGCCGGATTCGGTACTCCAGGTCCGAGACGTGGGCTTGGAGCCAATTCCAGCGACTGACGATGGCTGCACGGTCTGCTGCCCATCTCCACTCCGCCCTTCGCCTCCTGGAAAAACAAGAGAGGGGAAGGGGGGATTATTTGGAATGTGATTTTAATTATACAGCCCACAGAAAACCCCTGGCAGAACTGACAGATAGATCAAAAGCTACTCACTGAATGGCAGGACTGATACCATCTAGCCACCGCTAATAATTACCGACCGAGCTACAGACGTGCTGTAAAAGCCATGCCTCTGCAGCGCGGAGTTAAAACAACTTCTGGCACCCAGTGATTAAAGTCCTGCCTATGCAAGCGTTAAGATTTTATTCCACGCTCAGCTGAACCAGCAGCTCCAGACCTACTTGGCCAAATAGGCCAGACCCACTTCTCCAAGTCCTGCAGAAAACCAAACCCCATCTGCCCTCCCAGCCTCGACATAGTCGCCTTAAAAGAAGACCTCTGTCATCAGTCCCAAAACATGCCTGAACTCCAGCGTCTACCACGTGGCCACAAGTAAAACTCCGTGGCGGGTTTCTCAACACACAGTCTGAGGAGGAACCGCTGTTTGGAGACGAGCAGCGGAGCTGACGGCGCCTTGCACAAGCTGCTCCCCCGCAACGAGCTGTTGCAAAGGAAAGCAAGTGGGTGACAGGAGACTCGAGTTCTGCATCTCGGTGGCTTCACCGAGCAAAAAAGATCAGAAAATTACCGAGCGAGCAACTCCTCCTGATGTCCGGGGCCGAGGCGCAATGTGAGCGAAGGCGAGCATGTGTGGGTGCAACTCCTGCCTGACTTCCTACCTTCCGTATCTCTGCTGCGAACACAGAGTATGGTTCTGCAGGAGCATAAAGGTGCTTTTCACTCGTGCCTGGCTATACCATCACACTGTACTGTCAGCTGGTGCAGAAACACCTTTACTGTCCACTATGGGAATGTCCACAGAAATCCACGGCTCCACTAGCCGTAATATTAGGAAAACACACCCTAAACATCCTGAGTCTGGTGAGTAAATATTACGGCTACCCAGAAAGGAAGAAAAGCACAACATGGAGGAGAAACAAGGCGTCAGCTGACAGCGGATGCACAAATCCACTGCACAACACCTTTGCCAGGGCTTTAGACAATTAAGAAATTAATCACAAGGTAATTCTATTTGCCCATCCCCCCCATTTCTGTAGTGGTTTGGAATGCAGCGAGCACACAGGGGCAGGGGAGCACAGTGATGTCCAGGTTTTGTCCCAAAATCTAACCGAGAGTCTTCTGCTGAGTTGACCCCATTTCAAAGCTGGAACCAACCACTACAGCCAAGGCAGCAGCGGGTAGGTGAGGTTTAGGAGCGAAGCACACCCAGCTGCAGGGATGGTGAGCAACAGGTTCTTAGAAAAACCTACACTTCTGCATCTGCCTTTATTTAGGTGTTCTGCTACCAAATCCGCTTGCCTAAAAAACCCCAAGCACCAGGGTCACTGCAAGTTTCAAAGCAACTCATCAAAATACCCTGCAAAGGAGGAGTTGGTTCCTTCAAGCTGCAAGTTGAACCCACAAATTTAGCAGTCGACACGTCCTTCATATTCTCACTGGACCTCCTGGCTGGGTGGGTGACAGCACTCCAGTGACAGTTTGCATGAGGCCAGATTTCCACCAAAACAGGCGATTGTGTCCTCCCAGCCCCCGAGACCATTTTCAAAGCACTTTCAGGAGCTGAAGTCCTTTACATGGGGAAATATTCCAGCGAGAAGTGTGATAAACACTGACCTCATGCTTGGAGGAAGCTGTAATATTTATTGCAGACAGTTGCCACAGCAAGGCCAGATCTTAAACCTTAAACCTCCACCAGTTACCCCGAGGATGGAGCCAGCAGACCGGACTCAACAGGCGGCCAAGGCAGCTGAGCACCGGGGCTGGGCGAAGGCCTGGCAGAGCCCACCAGTGAGGCAGAGTGACCACAGGGTTAAGCTGGTTTATAAAGGGCTGAGTGGCTGCCAACGCCACCCCAGCGTCACCTGATCACAGCTCTAATCCCCATCTCCAGCCCAGTCATGCTCCACTCCGCTGCAAGCAGGACAACGTCTCGCAAGCTTTACTGTCCCTCCCCACCCCACGGGATGCTCCAGACTCAGCCTAAATAGTTGAAATCCCCTCCCCGACACCGGAGGGTAGGAAGTGGGGTTTGGGATGCAGATCTCCCTTATCTTGCAGAGACGCTTCTCTAAGCATGGCTGGAAAAGTGGCGCAGCTCCAACTCCATCACCTGCAAGGCTGACAGTGTTTTCATGTCATAGTGTCCCACAAGACCTTCCAGAACACGTTACTTCTCTGCCAGCCAAGTTTCAGCAGAATTCTACTATCCTCTTATTTCAGAAGCTAAGAATAATTGTACTGGAGAAGAGTTCAGCTTTTTTTATAGCTTAAAACAAGGGAGAACCTCTGCACTGGCTGCGTCTGCTTTCACAGCACCTTCAGCATCTGTGGGTACCACAGACCAGGCCCAGATAGGACCCCTAGACATTGAGGAGTCTAAGCCAGATCTCAGCTGGCTTCAGCTGGCTCTCTGGGGATCCACGCAGCACTGAGGACTGGTTTTAGAAAAACCAGAAGCTGTGGAGAGCACCTCCAAACCGCCAGCTCCCTTGCTTGCTTCTGCAACATGGTAAAGCCCCTCTGCCTGCTAGAACAATCCTGGCTGGCTCTGCTGAAGACATCTCATTCTTCTGCTGAGATTACACAGAAATCGAGACCGAGTATAAAAAACACCTCTCGCCTGTTCAGACTCCTAAGTGACACGGCAGTCTAAGCAGCAGCAGACCTGCTCTTCACCCTAAAACCAGCACACATCCTACCCTAGAAAAACCCGCTGGATTTAAACCCAAAATAACCCCAGAAAGCGAAACCCAGTATCGCACACGTCAGGCTCTGACACCCTGCCGCATCGGTGGAGGAGGGGAAGGTACGTAATGATGGCTCAGCCACACTTTCCAAAACAGTATTGAGCGTAGCGTGGTCCTCCTCTATATTTAGAATTCAGCCTTTTTCAGAGCCCGTTCAATTACACCCTTCGCTGCCATGTGCTGTCAGCACAAGATGCTCTCCTCGCATAGAGCAGCTTTGGGGTCACAGCTATGGAGCTTCTTTAGCTGTAATCTCTATACAACTATTTTGCGGGACAGTTATTTTCTCAGCTAGCACTAGAAAGCAGCAGCCCTGGACAAAACCCAGCACCTGCAGTCGGTGCAGCCAGCTGAAACCTCAGCCAGACACCTCGCTCTGGGGGCAGGGAAAGCCACTCCCTTTCCTTCTGAACAGGAGAGACTTTAACGTGACAATTGATAAAGAGTTTATTGCACTGGTCCCATACGAGTTTTGAATTAAGCCGGACAAGACGACTGTGGGGCCAGATGACTGCTGAGTGATGACTGACTGATGACTGTCACTGCTGGAGAGCAGCCCTGGGCTTCGCCAGGCAAAGCCAGCGTGGGGAGGCAGAGGAGCAGCAGTGAAGTGGTTAAACCCGGCACCCTCCGAGGGAAACCCCTCCTCAAGCTGCTGCGCCAGGATGGCACAGGACAGCCCCTCCAGCTGGGACAGCAGCTCATGAAGCAGCACAGAAAATCCGTTATTTTGGAGCCTGATCCTTTTCAGAGACCTTTTCCCAGGTAGGCTCATCCCCTTCCGCAGCACCGGTGCGCGCGGGACAGCGGCCTCAGCAGACAAGGGGACGGCAGCCCCTGCAGACAACGCGACGGCAGCGACCGCCACCCCGGGCCCAGCTGCCACGGCATTCGCTCAGCTCCACCGACAAGGACACGTCCTGCCAACCCCGAGCAGATGGTGCTCGCTGTGAACGGTGCATGCGCGCGGACTTCGCAGGGTCTCCGTGTGTGGAGGGAAGCGGTACATGCCCGGAAGGAAGGTGCCCGAGAGGGCCAGGATGGAGGAGGAAGAACACGTGGGTAGCTGAGCCAAGCTCAGCCCGCGGGGTTATAAATACCAGCGGGACTTCATGGGAAGGAGGAGTGGGAAGAACAGGATCCCTCTTCTCCTCTGTGGAAGATGAGCTCAAATCCTGCCTGGTGTGCTGCTGTGGCCTCAAACTGGTGCCAATAGCTTCTGCCCGGCAGTGCCCGGCTCCCAGCCGTGCCACACCGTGCCTGCCTCTCCAGCAGAAACGCACAGCCTTGGGGACACTGCAGGAAGGAACTTTATCAGCATGACGAGTTCTCAGAAGGAAACACTTCTTCCTAAAAAACCAGCAGTTGGTTTAACGACTGCTGAAGGGCAGGGGAATAAAATAAATCCTGTGTTCCATCAGCCTGAGCCCTTGGGACAGGCTCCGGGTCCTCCTTAAGTGAAAACCAGACAGCTGTGGGTTAAATTCAGTTTATCCTAAACAGCAAAGTCAGCTCCAGAGAGCAAAACCCAGCAGCCAGGTGCTCCTGCCAGGCAGCTGTGTCCCCAGCTCAGAGCCAAGGGGACAGAAGGGTGCCTCGGTCCTGCCGGCCCAGCCAGTGCTGGGCACCACTGGGCCAGGCTGAGGCTGCTTCGGAACAGGGTGTCTGTCTGCTCTCACTTCACTGTGCTTTTTAATAAGCAGTATAAACACGGCGCTGCCGACGAACACGGCAACACCTCGGCCGATGCGCTTCGATCAGTACAACCTGTGCTAGAGCCAGTTCAGCTGCGGTGCTGTAAAAACTGCCCAAGCTCCGTACGGATGAGCCCTCCCGAACGGTCCCGCCGCCTTTGGT
>NW_010398154.1:16819-27544 GCF_000710305.1 Buceros rhinoceros silvestris | reverse complement strand
AAGCCCTTGGGTGACCATCCAGCCAAAGCTGTCCCCAGAGCACTGCTGCGGAAGATGCACAGGGATCTTCCCACTTCCAGGGACCAGCACACCCGTGCCCTCCTCCCACCAGCAGGTTTTCCATGTTGCTTTAGAGGAAATTCCAGCCCAGTGGAGCTCCCCGCTGGGAGCTGGTTTTGTACCAGCAAAGACACACGTTCGTTTTGCTTCTTCTGGACCTCGGAGAAGCTGTGTTGCCTCCCTCCATGAGGTGACCAGGGGTGGGAAGCCCTCGCCGGCCATCAGGCCGTCTTGCTTTCTGCTGAGCCCCTGCAGCTGAATGCCAATGGGGTGGACAGAGACGGCACCGAGCCGAGGGAACTGGAGACCAGCAGAACTGTTTTCACCAGGAGACTGCCCTCCGAAAGGCCCTGCTGCAACGTGAGCAGAGCAGATCCACGAGCTGCTGCTAAACCATCCTGATAATGTCACAGAGCAGTGCAGAAAAACACAGTTAAAAGATTTCAGATTGGAAAGTTACAGGCTGGAGGGGAACTGCATATCAGAACCACTCGAGGAGTCAGCAGTAATGAATGAGAAGCAGCCACCGGGGTCCGGAGTGAAATTGCTTCTGCCACCCAGAGCACTTCAGCAAACTCAAATTGTGTCGATGTTAAATGAGGAATAACATGTCGCGCTGGAAGAAGAGTCATCTACGCCAGCAACAGAAAAATGCAACGCACAGAAACACGAAAAACTGTTCAGGCAGCCAAGCAGCTGCGCGGAGAAACAGCAACGGGAGAGAGTCAGTGCGAACCAGGACACGCTTTCGGCAACAAGGCAGGAGCCCGCAGCGAACTGCATGTCGCTCCGAGGTGGCTCTGCTGTGCCACAGCCTATGACCGGGCAGGGGAGCCAGGGCACCCTGGGGCACGCCGCAGCGCTGGATGTCCTCTCCCTTCCAGCACAGACGCTGATTAATGCTGCAACACGAGGCTCTAAGCTGCAGCTTTCCAGGCACTTTCCACAAGGCTCCCCCTCCTTTACTATTTACCAGCATCTACCCAGAGGCTTTTCTGTCCCCCGAATTGCAGCCACCTCCCAATGCAGGGGCCGCTCGGTATTTACTCTCCTCCTTCCTATGCAGTTTTTGATGGAAGAAGTCACTGAAGATCACCCAGGTCTGGTTCAAAGACCCAAATTTCAAGACCTTCTTCCAAAAGACCTACCACCTCGGCCTCTCTCGTTTGCCAGAGGCAAGCTGGAAAGGTGTTGGCTCACCTTGGCATCAGGGCACACCCCAAGAGGTAGAGCATGGGCCATTTCATCAATCAGACAATTAAATATCTGTCCACCTAATGAGGCTTCAGTACTGGAAAGGGGAGATGCTTGCCAGAGAGTCCACAACGGGGGCTCAATTCTGACAACTCTGAATGTGCCGTGCTGTGAGGGGGAGGATTTAGCCTCTTAACACCTGGCTGAGACACAGCCAGGTCAACGCTTCACTCTGAGGGAGAAGGAAGGGAGTGGAGATGGTAAATCAATGACCCATGGAGCTTCCTTTGCAGGACCATCTACCTGGAGTTGGTTCTTCATGGAGGTCTCCACCCTGATCCACTCTTGTGCTATACAGCCGAATTCTCCTTTTCTTGGGTTGTCCAATCCCACCTGCCGTGTTCACTTGCTAGAGGCCCACCCCAGCAGACCACATCCTTTCCCACCAAAGGCATGGCCCACACTGAAAACCTGGGATTGTTCTGGAGCCGCTGTCCACGTTCATCCCTCACGCGGCTACCAGGCTCAGACAATTAAATATCTGTCCACCTAATGAGGCTTCAGTACTGGAAAGGGGAGATGCTTGCCAGAGAGTCCACAACGGGGGCTCAATTCTGACAACTCTGAATGTGCCGTGCTGTGAGGGGGAGGATTTAGCCTCTTAACACCTGGCTGAGACACAGCCAGGTCAACGCTTCACTCTGAGGGAGAAGGAAGGGAGTGGAGATGGTAAATCAATGACCCATGGAGCTTCCTTTGCAGGACCATCTACCTGGAGTTGGTTCTTCATGGAGGTCTCCACCCTGATCCACTCTTGTGCTATACAGCCGAATTCTCCTTTTCTTGGGTTGTCCAATCCCACCTGCCGTGTTCACTTGCTAGAGGCCCACCCCAGCAGACCACATCCTTTCCCACCAAAGGCATGGCCCACACTGAAAACCTGGGATTGTTCTGGAGCCGCTGTCCACGTTCATCCCTCACGGGTCTACCAGGCTTCAGATCTCTTAGGGTCCTTGTCAAAAACGCAGGCTGGGTGCCACCAGTGTGCCACAAACTGCTCCTAACGTGCCAACTGGTTGGCTCTGGATTGGTAACAACCTGCTTTTGTCCTCATATGGCCCTTTGCACACTTATTCTCTCCCTGAGGAGCCAAGAAAAGAAACACGTGTGCAAGATCTCATCACGGGTGACACACGTCTCAGGCTGCACTAGCCAGTTTGCAGCTGCAGGAAGCCACATTCCCGTCCCCAACTTTGATTTCTCTCCAAAATCTCTGTACGAGCTGCCTGCCTCTTCCCAGCCCTGCGCTCAACTCCACATCCCACCCTGCCAAACGCTCAGAGGTGCACTTTGTGCCTTCCCGAGAGCTGCCCGAGCACCAGCACTCGATGCAATCCACCATTCCCGACTAGAAATGGGATCCTGCTGCCAGCTACAGCAAGCAAAAACAGGGCACACCAGGTCATGGAGTCACCATGGTTGGAATCACCAACCGGAATCATCTGGTTGGAAGAGACCTTTCAGATCACCAAGTCCAACCGTCTAGGTCCAACAGGTCTAACTTCCCATTTCCACCTGGGATCCTCAGTGGGGACAAAAATCTGCCAACAGACCACAAGCGCGGTTTCAAAGATGACAGTTTATGACACACAGCTGTCAGCTCTAGCACAGGGCAAACCTGCGGATTAATTCTGCACGCGTTCCTTGCGCTACCTACCACAAGGCAGCAGCCCCAGGGCAGGGTTCAGCACCGCGAACGCGACGCAATGCTTCATGTCTGTACTGGTGCAGCGCCCGCTCCTAACAATGGTGAGATGCCAAGAGACATCTCATGGTTAAATCAACTCCTGCTGATTCACCGGAAACCAGAACACATTAGAATTAACATCAGGTTCAAAGAAGTTTCCCCATCCCCTTTCTCCGCTCGTCTTTCAACGGGCTTGAATGCCAGTCCTGAAAATAAAGCAAAGTCCTGGGACACTTGCTGTGGGAGTCCAAGCGAGGGACAGCGTTACCACCCTGGAAACCCAGGAGGTGTCCAAACAAAAAGCCATATGCTTTGCTCAGACAGACAACTCTGACCACAAATATCTAAGTGGCACCCCCCAAGCACTACCCAAATGCGACTTTTTCAACTCTCATGCTCTAATTGTGCCTCCCTAAAGAAGAAGGGGATTTGTACCCAGTTCAGCTGCTGTTTTCCAGTTTGCTCCTGTCCCCAGATATCCTCAAGCTCATTCCACAGACCACCAAGCTTTTATACTTTTTCTTTTTTTAGACCAGTGCAAAACCTGATCTATGGGTGGAGCAAGAGTTAAACTCTGCCAAATACACCCGCGTGACAGCTCCGAGGGAGGAAGAGAAAACCCCACGAGCGCTGGAGAACAATCTCATTAGCTGATCATAACAGTTCTGCCTGCGAAGAAGCCAAAGCGAACAATTTGTTCAGCTGAACACCCGCCCCCACCCCGTGGACGGCAACGTCGGCTTCTGAAGGGCTCTTCTATTCACAGCGGGTGCTCGGCACCGATCTGAATCTAGTTCAAACCTCAGCTCCCTTCATTCATCCCCGCATTCAGAGAAGCCGCAGCCCTCCAGAGGCTGGGAGTACGGCGTTATTCCCACTGATCCTCGCTGAAAAACCCCCACTGCTCTGGGCAAATCTGGGAGCACAAATCCAAAGGCATTTTGCTGCTGAGTAGGGCTAAGTGAGGCTGCCAGGCTCCTGCCCAGAGAGCGAGCAGGGCTGGCCGGTGGCCAGCGACCCGGGGGCCAGGCAGAATTTGCATTCACATAAAGCAGATCACAACTGCCCTCCTTTTTGAGGAGGAGGAACCAACCAAACCACTCCACCAGCCACAGCATGCAACGCTTTGTCTAGAGCACAACCATCACTCGCATCAGGATATGAAAGGTTTGTTTTGGCATCCCTGGTTCATTTCTACTAAAAAAAAAGAAAGAAAGAATAAAAAAGAGGGAAAAAAAAAAACCTGGCCCAGGCCAGCCGTTCAAAGACGCTTGCACTCCCGCCTGGAAACGACAGCAGGACAAGAGCGCCCTGCCTGCGGCAACTGCGCCCAGCACAACCCAGATTTCTAAGCCTCCAGCTGCAGAATTGGTGTCTAGCCCATGGCTCAGCACCGGTACAGAGCCGCTGTCCCAGCCACCCCGCACTCGAGGCCATGGAGTTAAGATCTCGTGCTCTCCCCTCTCGCTACTGCAGCCAAAGCCTTTGCCCCAGGCCATGCTCTCAGAGCAGTTCCTCTCCTGGAAACATGCCCTAATCCCTTCCCAGTGGGAGGAAAGGGCAGCCCAAGGATCAAGAGAACCCTTGGATGGGTACGAAACTCAACGCACAAACAGACCCACCGATGAGGAAACCACAGAGGGAAATTAAAAATACCAAAGTGAAACAACTGCCAAAGCAGGGGGGCCGCGGACAGCCATCCCCCAACCTGCTCACTGCTCAGAGAAAAACAACTTTCCAAACCCCTTCACAGCCCTTCCTGTCTACTGACAGATTTTACTGTCATTCAGGACAATTTTAACTACTCTGGAAGGTGCGCAACAAAAATATACTTGAGTCCACCCTTTGAGAAAGTCTTCCCCTGAAATAACAGGTCGGGGGGTTATTTACGTTGTTGAACATCATCACCGCCTGCATCCCTCAGTATCAGGCTTATCTTCACAAGGTTTACACCTCCAAAGGGCAAACGGTTTCAGAATGTGTCCTTGGAAAAGATGGTAAAAGACAAGCCGCCCTGCTAGACCATCCTTCTTCCCATAAATGCCCGGCTCTGAAGACGACGGACTGCCACGTGTGAGGGATCCAGCGAGCGGGCAGGGAACAAGCCCACCAACTCTGGGGAGATACACACCCAGCAAACACCCCATTCCCCATTCTCATCAGCAAACTGAAAATCTTCATTTTATTTACTGCCTGTTTTTAGCTCCGAGCAACACTGCTGGTTGGTGACACACCATCCGTGTCACCTGCGGGAACCTGCAACTTCAGTTCTCGCACACCCCTCAGCCACAACCAGCGCCTGCTGCAAGAGCGAAGATCTGAAACCAGAGTGGTTCAAGGACGCTCTCACACGAGGGTGAAGCCTTGCCACCCCAGGCACCAAGGCACACCAGCTTGTGCACCAATGACACTCTCCGTCCCCATGTGCAATGGGTAAGGGTTTGGGCAATGGTTCTAATGGTTTTAAACTAAAGAGGGAGATTCAGACGAGATACAAGGAAGAAATTTTTGAAGCTGACAGTGGTAAGACCCTGGCCCAGGTTGCCCAGAGAGGTGGGAGAAGCCCCACCCCTGGAACCACCCCAGGTCAGGTTGGACCTTGGGGCTCTGAGCACCCTGCCCTGGTTGAGGATGTCCCTGCTCGCTGCAGGGTGTTGGGCTGGATGAGCTCTGAAGGCCCCTTCCAACTCCAACCATTCTATGGTTCTATGTGTACCAGCTCAGAGCCCACCACCTTCTAGGTTTGGAGCCTGCAGCGGTGACTCACGACGTGTCGGTGATGCTGAGTCACTCGCCTTGTCTGTGCTGGCCCTTTCTCAGTCCTATTCCCAGTCTCAAGGGAAACCCATGAACCTTGAGAGGAACACGTGGCAGCTTTCATCAAAGCCTGGAAATGGGAGAATGGTGTCTCAAAATGAGAGCAGACTCCTTAATAGGATTTGGTTTCATGAGTTGGAAGGATGCAGTAAGCATCTTCTGTTTGGATGGTGACCTTAAAACGCTCATGAAGGCCCGATCAGCAAAAGGGCCTGGGGGATTTCAGACACCAGCTCCCAAGCAGGGTCTGCACATGATGTCAGTACGTTTTGGCAACACAACAGCAGCTCCATCACTTCCCTCTGTTGTGGCACCTCACCCACGGCCAAGCCAACAGGAACCAAATCACGGCCAGGTTCAACTCTCCAGCAGATACTAGACCGGATTCCAAGGGACAGAAACAGTTAACACTCCTGTCCCCTGTGCCAACCCAACAGTATGACTTAGGTTACACCAACAGGGTGACACGAAGAGGACACCTGCCAAACAAGGACACAGGAACCATCACTCAGGCAACAGGCAGAGAGTGGTGAGCGATAGGGGCTGACGTATTTAATGCTTTCCTGGCAGGGCTTCCCATCCCCGCGTGGTCCTGCCCAGCAGATCCCACAGCGGTTTGGGCTGTGCCGCAGCTGCCTGGGCAGGCACTCAAGCATCTTCGGACCAAGTCTGCAGACCCTCCCCCAGCTGAGCTGCAGCTAAAGCTGCAGTCGCTCCTTGCTCTTACCAGGCAAGCAAGTCGAGTCGTCTCCCGTGAGCACTGCGTGGGGGAAAACCAAGCACTCTCCACCTTCTCAACCGCCGCTCGGCTTCCCTCCACTAATGGGTGAATCTGCAGGGATATGGAAGTGCTGGAAGTGGGGAAAATATGTGGACTAGAAACCACCAATTCAGCGCTGGAGAGCACTCCAAGCCCTTCTTGGTTTGGGTTTTTTGTTTTGTCACTGTTTTCATAAGCTTTAAGGCAAAATATTGTGCCACACTAGTAGCGGTCCTCTCAGCACCTGCATCTCCCTCATTCCCAAAGTCCCCTGTGGAAAGATCTTCCCAAAGCGCCCAACTGCCCAGGCTCATGCCCATATGGAGGTGCTCCAGCCCTCCCTTCACTTGCTTGCTGGGAAGCTGGTGCTCTCCTCCGCTGCAGTATCACTACCCCCCAGCCTTAACTTCCTCAGCTACCTCAAGGTGTCACCTGTTTAAAAGAAGAAAACAGAAAGTCCTCATTTTCCACGGAGCCCCGAAAGACCCCTCACCGTGACGGCTCTGCGACGTGGTGCCCCCATTAACTTACAGAGATTTCAACAAAGGGAACGTCATACCCTTGTGATTTCGCACCCGGGCACAAACCTGGCTGCACGCACATCAGTCAGAAGCAAAGTGGCACGGCCCAGCTGAAGGCTCTGCTCAGTCTCCGAACTGGAGTTCAGATATTTTTCTTAGATTCCTAAATGCTTTTGAGATCTCTGATGAAATTCCTTGCACTGGTTGCCAGGGCTGAGTTTGAACTTCTGCGATGCTTCAAATCCAAGTGCTCCAGATCTTTACGCTATGACATTTATGCCATGCCTCAAGCATCTATTCAGCCGACTGACTGAAAAACTGCCATTCCAAGCTTTAGCTGCTCTCCAGCCCTTAGCAGCAACAATTGTTCTGTGACAATAGTCTAGAATTCTGATTTCGTTCTGTCAGCTACGCCAGTGCAAGTACTTTGGCTCACGTCTGAATCCTGCTTCGGCACCAATGAACTATGGAGCAAGGTGTGGGGAGAGAAGGGGGAGGTAGGGAAGCAAGCTGGGGACAGCAGGTGGGAATCAGAAGAGCGTGGCCACCAAGAGCTGGCTGTTACACCAGGAAAACCGACCCCCCAGACGCAGAGCAGGGCAGCCAGCTGAAAAATACCATGTTTCTATGAGAATTTATTGGCCCACTTCTTCAATCTCATTCTCCACAGGCCCACGAGCTGCCAGCAGAGCAGCAAACACTGCCAATGCGCTGAATTTGCCTGATCATCATCGCACCAGAGAACTCAAGGCAGTTTGTTACCTCCTGCAGCTAAATCCAGGAACGAGAAGGTAAGACTCTACCACGCACAAAAGGTGTTCATAACCGAACCACAGCCATTGGGAATTCTCCCTCTAAAGCTCTGGTCCAATACATCATTCTCAACAGTACAAATGAAGTACTGAGGTGCCCACCTTTCCCCCAGAACATCTAAAATCAGATGGCTCAAGCTCACAACCAACTTCTTCCAGGAGCACATCCTCCTCTTTGGTGAGTGAGGCCCTCCATCAAGATCCGAATTTTGCTTACAACAGCCTCCTGACACGTCCGGGTTGCACAGGACAGGGCACTCATCACCTTTGTTAGACCCTTATTTTTCATTACAAGTTACACTTCTTCCATCAGAAAGCAGGAAGTGGCAGAAGCACTAAGCCAATGGAAATTCTGCTCTTTAAAAATCTTGGTAAAGGTGGGATTTCATTAAGAGACTTAAGCGCCTTTCTTTGGCAAACCCACTAGCTAGGGACCAGCAACTCCCGTTCACTAAGAGGATGATAGAGATACTGTGGGTGGGTTTACCGCCTCCTCTAAAGCATCGTGAGCACAACCAGCAACAACTACAAGCTATTTTCTTGACTTCCCTTAAAGTAAGAGGTCCTGAAATACTTGAAGATTTCACACATTGCACCTCCATCCTAAAACTCAGCTCGCTGCCGAAGTCCCACAAGCACAGGCAGGCAGATGTGCGGGCAAAGACCACAAGGAAAGGAACCCCCAACGCGAGCCTGTGGAAACCCAACATCCTCTCCAGACACACTGTGAAATAAATAGAAGCTGCTGGGACACCCGCAGCCCTCGTGGGCTGGGACAGCCAGGGCTCCAGCGGTGGTCAGGGCTTCCTAAGAAGGTCAACCTGAGCCAACAAGTCACCTCCTGGCTCCTGGTCACCTTTGACCAGCACAAGACACTGCTCACACTCAGCGGCACAGGACAATGTGACTTTCTGGATTGCTGGAAACCAGCTTCCCCAGAATGACTGCGGTTAAAACATCAAAGAGGAGAAGGAAGGGGGTGTTCAGTGCCTTAAATTCTTCAAACAAAAGTAAGTGCAAAACAGAGAGGAGACAATTAGGGCGCAGAGTAAACTGTTTGTAAAGTCATTACACTTGTTCAACAGCAAAGCCCTTTGTGCGCGTGCAAACAGAGCGGTTTGGTGTCAAAGCGGGGGAGCACTGCTCCGGCCCAGCAGTGGCACCGTCCCTGGGGAGACAAGAAGAGAGACTATGCAAATCAGGAGCCATTGTTAAAAGGGAAAATTTATTTCACATTCCTGAGCAGCAGTGTTCCTGGAGCACAACAATTGGTGAGGCCCTTCTGCTGAGGACGGCACATTTTTATGCTCCACAGTAAATCAATATTCTGTAATACAGGAACTACGCATCGCCAGGGCGAGGACAGCAACTCCAAGCTCCGCTTGGTGAACAGCATTAACACGGCATCGTGGCAGAACAGGACTTATTTGGGACGTGCTTTTCATTGTTCACAAGAGTTTACCGATGGCAGAATTTATGGGATTGTTCTCCAGGACGTTAAACCTTCCAGCTCATGCCATAAAGAGAACAGCACTGGCAAAGGCAGCTTCCCAACCATGCTGCCCTCAGCTTGATCGAAACAGCACAACAACCTCAGCGATGCAGCGCTTTCCACTCAAGCAGCACCGGCAAAACAACCTCACAATGAGATCTCCAAGAAAAACAGAAGTTAAACTTGCCTGGAGAACTCCTTGGATCCCCGTGCCCCAGCTCTCCTTGGCAGAGGAGAAGCCGCGCTCACCCAACTCCCCAGCAACGGAGCTGGTAAGGACTCACTACGGACTAACGCGGGGTGCAGACATCTCCCGAAACTGTTTTCAGCTCAACAACTTCTGATCCCACCAGACCAAGGAGGACTGAAGTGAGCAGTCCAACACTTCCCTGTTGGGTTAGCGTGCAGGAGGTAAGAGTCTTCCTCTTCTCCCCATCCGCTGCACCCAGGAAGCACCGACGGACAGGAGGAGGGAGTAGCCCTGGATACTCCAACCTTTCCAGGAATGAAAATGCGGCTTCAGTCTCTTCACTTTTTCTTATGCAGCCGTTAAGACCTGAGGTCAAAGGCTGTTTTGTCATGGATCACAGGGAGGGGGGTGGTTTTGTTTAACTCCACAGGTTTGGCAGCCCAAGATCAAAATGAAACTTCAGAGTAAGTGATTACGCTGAAGCAGCTTCTTCTCCAGGCCTGGGAAATTTCTGCACTACTGAGATGACCTCACCCTCCTTATCTGCTCTTTAGTGTCCTGGGAGGAAAGGGAGAGAAGCTTTGCAAACCCATCTCCAAATGCCAAATTCCACCACGAAGTCTGTGTGCACAAACGCAGCTCTGCGCATCACAAAATTCAGCTCTGCTCTGTACCCGAAGCACAAAAGCCCTAAACCCTCTTCTCAACAAGTTTTTTTCCAGGCTTCCTCACCTAGAGCAAGCAGGTTTAGAAGTCAAGAAAAACCACAGCTGTTTTGTGTTGACCACATAGTGACATTAGAACAACCTAGGCAGAAGTCAAGAAGGATTTCCAGCCAGCACAGATGTCACCATCAATGCCAAACGCAGCTGAAACGGGCCAGGAGTAAGGGCAAACTGATAGATTTTAGGGAACACTGGAAGAGCAAACGGAGGCAGCATCAAAGCATAACAGCCTCGGTGGTATGAATTCCTCCATCAGGCGCAGCCCCAAGGCTCTCCAAGCTCCAGGACTGCCAGGGGAGAAGCAAGAAGCAATCTGCTTCCCAATGCCATCCACTGCAGGAGTCAGAGGGAGCGACCAGCATGAGCACACCCACCTCTCCTACCCACTTGCTCACGGGCTTGCCCTG
>NW_010398154.1:15492-16697 GCF_000710305.1 Buceros rhinoceros silvestris | reverse complement strand
GTAGGGAAAATGAAAATACGTTTTTCTGGCTTGAAGCACGGGGAGGTCATCCCTGCTCAAAGGGATGCACCAGGCCCTTTAGGAAAAGGGAACACCCCCTGGTAACGTGGGAGATGTTCCCTCTGTAGTGGTAGCGCTCAGAGGAGTGTGCAGGAGTACACAGACCTACCCGGGCTCACCCGAACACGGTCCCCCAGCAGACAAAGACCACCTCTTTGGTCTAAAATAGAGCAAGGATAAAGCTACACGTCACTATTAAATCTGAAGGTCATTTAGTCAAGGGAAGGGGCAGATGTGCTCTTTCCGGCATCGATTCAAGAGAAGTTTCTTCTCTCAACCCAAAGAGCCCTTCCAGTTAACACAGAAATAGTACAGTTCTGCTCCCCAAGCTCTTTTTCTAAGGAAGGGGATGAAACAATCCTGGCTAAAGGACTACGATACAGAACAGGGGTGTGAAAAAGCCCAGAGAGAAATGGAAAGAGAGAGGGAGAATGACAGGAGGCTGTTGTGGATTCTGCCTGGGCACGATGGTGACGGAGCACTGGGGTGGCATGGGCAGGGACAGGGTGGCTGCTTCTGGTTGCTCAACTGTGGACAGAAGACCAGAAGGCATAAATTAAGGAATTAGCAATTATGTTCCACAGCAAAGAACACAAAGATTGCATGGCACTGGATCAAATCTGAGACCAGGATCGCCGCACGGATGCAGGTGTAGCTGCTGGGTTTGAGGTGGATAAATGGGGGGCACAAGTGGGACGGAGCTTTGGGCAGAGCTGTCCTAGAGGAGTGCCTGATGATGGCCAAAACGCAGCACGCTCGGCGGCTGTGAAAATCGGGTTTTCTTTGCTTTAGGAGCAGAAAGGCACAATCGGCATTGTTCGGCCACGTGAAACCTCTTTTATAACAGATGCTCCAGCGCACAAAGGACTGAAGAAACACAGATTCAAACATCAAATGGGAGACACAAAAGAGCATCTCTGCTTTCCAAGAAAGGACCGCGCTCTGACCAGGTCCAAGAATCTTCCAGAAGAACAACTCTGGCCACTAGTGAATGTTGCTTACAAAGGGGTTTAGAGAACTTCTCATCTCATCTGCATGCAACAAACCAGCACTCCATGTCGCTTCCCTCCGTGAGCGCTTGCTGCAGCTTTCGCACCAGGGGACGTCTGTCAACGCCCGTGGATTCCTCACGCATTCCTGACTCC
>NW_010398154.1:14675-15407 GCF_000710305.1 Buceros rhinoceros silvestris | reverse complement strand
TCATGCATGCCTGACTCCTGGCTTCATCAAGTTTTCCATCAAAAAGCTCATTTAATGAATCTGCAAGTCCCTCCGCACGATCCCACAGAACTCAGTTTAATAATCACTGTTTCAGCCCTCGCCGTTTTCTGAACATGTTTGCCGGCAGCGATTAAACACCAGCAATTTCTGCGATAAACAAATTGCTGATTTAACCAGTACAAAAGTCTGCTTTGAGCCAGACCACAGCCAGGCAGCGCCTTGCTGCCGCTTTGCGCGTCCCACAGCGGGGCCATGCAGTACCACACCGCGGGAAGAAGTGTCACTGCTGAGCTGTGATCTGTCTTTCCCATTTCAGTAACTATAAAAGAGATTCATCACCAGCTTCAGCGGGAGCTGGCGGGTTCAGGAGAGCGGACCGTGTTGGCAGGACTCACACCTAACCAGGACCATGTGTGCTCTGTGCTGGAGAAACTTCAGGTTTGGTCTGCAGAGCTGTTCAGGAGAGCCAGGACGGCAGGAAGGAGGAGTATCGCACTGGAGAGACCCGGGAGCAGCATCAGAACCGCCTCTGCGAGGCTGCGGTGGTGGTGGGGTCCGTCCCATGCCCTCAGCCACCGGCACTGCTAAGATAAGAGGCGGCACACGCTCCAGCTGAAAAACAGAATCTGGATGATCTGCTAGGAAATGATCAGGACAAAAAGGACCGAAGGCTCTGCTTGGCAAGGGATCTGAGGGCTGCGAGTGAGTCAC
>NW_010398154.1:2087-14542 GCF_000710305.1 Buceros rhinoceros silvestris | reverse complement strand
CCCGGCATCCTCTCCTCCGCCCCGGCTGCCGGCACTGCCCTTTGGTTCAAGGACAAAAAGCACGCGGCACCAGCACCTGGGAGGGCAGTGGGGAAAAGGCCCGTTGCTGCCGCTCTACCTGTCCCCCGGACAGAGGACTCCAGTCCCAATGCTGTCAAGCCTCCATCCTTCAACAGAGCTCAATGCACTGTAACACAAGGACCTCCCCCCAAACATCGTTTTATCCGCAGGAGGCCTCTGCTCCTCGCTGTGGGCTGACAAAGGCCTTAATGTTTCAACTCACAGATCCCCTATTTATTTTCCTGAAAAGAGCACAGGGCAATTCAAGCCCTGAGAGACCACGCAGGCCTTACAGGGGGAAGGAAGTGGGATCTACCTAAGTCCACCGAGCCCTTTTCTGCAGGGAGATACTAACAAACGCTGAAAATCCTGCACAGACCATCCAAACGGCAAGTCGCTGGTTGCTGAAGTCATTCCCAAACCACCGTGAGAGTCTGCGGAGGGGAAACCCACCACTGCCCCGCAGTGCCCCGCTCTCGAGGACTCCGCAGGGTTGGGGGTCCCGGCGGTGGCAGCTACAAGCTCCACATCTACCCCAGGGAAAGGAGCCGCGAGGATGTGCCGAACACAGGCGGCCATGCTGGGCTGGGATGTGCGTGGCTGGGTAGGTCTGCAACAGAGTCAGTCAGCGGGTCGCTCTTCAGTCAGGTTACTGTTAGGATGGCCTCAACACCAGCCTCGAGAGTAACATCCAGCTAAAAGCTGCCTGAGAACAGAGCACGAACAGTTGATACGAGGTCTCTGTTCTGCTCCATCAGCCCAGAGTCGTGCCAGATCTCAGGTGTAAAGGGGAAAGCTTGTGGGCACCCCTGTGCCCCCACTGGACACGGGGTGATGAAGCAAGTTCTCAAACCCGAAGATTCCCATGAAAATAATTCTCATGAAAAAATTCCGAACGGCAGTGTTTCTGCAGTCACCATTATAGCATGTTTACACCTTCAACACGGAAACCACCATTATGTGAGGGTGAGAAAAAACTGGCTTCGTGAGCTTCTTCCCTCTGAGAGTCCCCAGTGGGTGAGGTGGACACCAGCACGGGCTTGAGCAGACGTGACACAGAAGTGCTGCCTGTTCCTCCCTACACCTGCCTCTCACGATGTCCAGAAAATCCATTTAGTTTCAGTCCAGTACTTCAGACAAAGGAATTCCATGACATGAGCTTCGGTTCACCAACTAAAATATAAATTCCACCCCGATTCTGTTCAGACCAGTCGCAGGTTGTGAAGCCAGAGCAACACAGGCCACCAGCACCTCCCAAACTCCTCACCAAACAGAACACCCTTCGGTTCTCCCAGCCTCAGCACAGCTTCTCCTAAGACAATGCTACCAAAGACAAAAATACCCCCCCCAGAGGTTTTAGCTCAGTATAGAACAAAAATCTCATACAAAACAGAGTTTTTATTTCACGTATGCACAGACACATACAAACCTTGAACTCGCTTCCCCTCCAGAGTGCTCGAAGGGCACAGAATGAATGATGTGATTTCTGAGTGCTTCCAACACTTGCTTAGGAGTTAACGGGCTGGAGAATCAGCTCCTCACTCCTGGGTTTTCTCTCCAGTTCTCCTGGTAAGAGATCAACATCCCAGTGTGCCCCACTAAATGCCATTTGTATTTTTGTTACCACCTCCCTCACAACTCTTGCCGTGCTGGGCAAGACTCACCTTTCCCCGGGATGCCCAGACCACGCCCCGTTACTCCGTTTATGGTGCACAGTTTAACCAAAGGTCCTGCTGGTGTGCAATTCTGATCCCAACTCCTTAGGTGTCACTCCCTCAAATCATGACCCATTCACGTGTCTAAAAAACACTTTTCCTCTGTTACCAAACGGTTATTAGGTCTCTCGTCATGTTTTGGGCACGAGAGACAGGCTCCAGCTGATAGACTCTCACGAATGCAGAGTCCAAACGCAGTCGTCTTGCTTCTAGAAGATGTGAACTACCACTGAGAGCAGGGATCAGGAATTAACTGCAGGGAGGACACTTCTGACCAGGAGAAAAGCAAAGAATGAATGACGACTACGAAAAGCAAGAGGTTGACAGCAGGGTTCATGTCTGTAAAGCCATGGTGAACAATGTGGGACTCTAATATTTGAACTTAATTTACTCATCACACATGAAAACCTTCCCTTGGGGAGCAGGGTACTACAGAACCCTGACCGATGGCCAGCATCCATATTCTGCAACATGGCAGAGTGATGGTGGGGAGGGAGAGGCTCCAGTCCCGAATCTGCTCATTCTCTGCTCCATCACAGATTTGCCTTTTGATCCTGGATGCGTTACTTGACATCTTTTTCTCATCTACAACATGGCCAGAGGAGTTCTGGCTCGCCTTCAAGAGGAGCTGTACTCCATGGGGTATTTATTGTCCCAGGCAGGAGATTGCTTTAGACTGCATTTAGTATCGCAGAAGAAATTCCACCGTCGCAATCAATTCACTACCTTCTTTTTTTTAATTAATTAAACACACAACAAAAAAAAGTTCCCTCTGCCCAAGACAGCACACCCCCGCAAGGTGCTGGGGGCGTGAAAAAGCCGAGCAAAGGGAGGTTTTTCACCTTGGATCATCACTAATACGGCCACCCTCTCCCACCGCAAGGGCTGGAGCCTGCAGGCAGGTCCACTGCTGCTGGGGCAGAATGCGTGTCTTACACGCACACACAGGTTTAGGAGTGATTATATGGGCTTTATTTCACTTTTTGAGATTAAAGAAGAAGGGAGGGGGTCAGCAGCAGGTTAACAATCCACTCCTTGTAGTAACTTGCAGGCAAGACCTATTGTTTGGGCTTTTTATTAGTTCAGCTACACAACGCATCTCCTGTGGAAATCTGGGGAGCAGGACCGTGCAGCCGCTCCTGTGTCACGACTGGTTACATGCTCCCGGACGCCGTCTCGTTCCCTCCCTGCAGCTCAGGTTCTTCCCAGAGACGCTTTCGCTATTTCATAAAGCTGGGGAAAGGACACACTTTGTTCAGCAATTGTTTCTGTCCCCTTGTGCTCCATTTTCTATCCTCAATGTCTCAAGGAAAAAAAAAAACCCACTACCAAAAAGCTGTAATAGTTATTGCTCCCCTTTAGAAATCTGAAATGTGGTTATTAGCATGGCAGAGCCACAAAAGAAAACGTACGATCTGATCCACAGCCGCCTGCACCACGGGGTTTGGGTTTTCAACCCACCCTTCCCCCAAGCTCTGGTTTTGCAGCGACCTTGCCAGCTTGTGCCGCGGGGACCGGCCAACGACGGCTTTCAAAGGAAGCTGCAAAATTTCCTAGATACGTCTACTGAGCAAGCCCCCCCACAGCGGGGGCATGGGAGGCCAGAGAGTTTTCCAAATGCTGCCACCTCTGTAACATTCAATTATGGGAAAAATAACTGAAACATGTTATTTGGAAGCGAACACACATCAGCACATGAACAGGGATCTTTAACCTCAGCTCTGTCCCAGGCAGGACAGATCTCTTCCCCACTGTGCCGGCAGGAAACTGAATGGAGCCGCCTTATCAGCACTGCTCCATCCTCCTCCCTCTCCCTCTGCTTTCCCCTTTGCTATCTCAAGCAGAAAAGCAGGGCAGTACAATGCCCTTTCCAGAACAAACCCAACTGCCCTGCACCGTTCCCTATGCGTATGGCACCATCCAACTCCCACTAGATTAAGTTTTTGCAGCTATTTATACAAGGCATGGAAATATCTCGAACCCAAAGCACTTCCTCCCTGCTAGATGTGTTGCTTAGATGGGACACAAGGTCCTGCACCGGAACATGCCAAGTGTGTTGAGCTCCTACTCCACCACGAACGCTTCCTGTGGAGAGATTTGGGGGACTGTTGGCAATTTACTGGTTTTTCTGGAATATGCGATGAAGAGCAACACTGGGTGCTGCTGCAGCAGAGTGTCCCATCACAGCGCTGGGGGCTACACCACGAACGCTTCCTGTGGAGAGATTTGGGGGACTGTTGGCAATTTACTGGTTTTTCTGGAATATGCAATGAAGAGCAAGAGAAGAAGCTCATCAACACTGGGTGCTGCTGCAGCAGAGTGTCCCATCACAGCGCTGGGGGCTAAAAGCAGTTTTACTGCTTCCAGAGCCCACTGTTGGGCTTCTGCAGATTTGAGACCAGCTGTGGCAGATCTGAGCCTTAATCCTTCAACATGAGAAAGGCGAGAACCCCAACTGCGGCGGGCGACTGGCCGCTGCCACCCCCTGACAGGTGTGGACTTGGGAACCTGGACTGGTGACAGAGCCTCAATGCTCCCCTTCATGCCTGGCATTTCTGGGACAATGAGATCACTGTCCAGAGCTTCGTAAATAAAGTTCCTCTTTGTGAAAGTTGAACTCCAACAAGGCAGCGCTGCAACCCAAACCCGACCCCAGCCCTTGCCAGGACTTCGACAGACAGATCGCACCCACCAAGGCTTACCACATCCTGCCTTGGCACTACCAGAAAATTCTCTGCGCAGCCCTGGTTGGAAACCCATCACCATGTGAATTTAGAACGAGCCTAGAGATAGCCCAGAGAATCCGATGGGCAGTCGTTGGACCTGACAATTTCGACAAAGAGGAAGTAAGTCTGGTCACAATTCAAACACTCCTCTGCAACCATTGCACAAAGGGGTTGTGCAAGCATATTTCATAAATAGGTCAGAGAAATGAGAAAGCAAACGACAGACAGATGGCACAGTGAAGGGAGACGGGGAAGAAGGGGGCAAGAGCGTCAAAGCCAAGAAAGAAGGGTCCACGGAATTCTCCTCTGCAATCTCAGTCCGTTTCACTGCCCCGTGCTCCAAAGTTGACAAGTAATAAACATGAAGTCTGTTTGACTTTGGGTGGGGGCCCCTGCCCGTGGAAATCACCTCTCCAAGCACAAGCCACTGTTCACCTCCCAGCAACTCAAATTCAGAGGTGACAGCATCTTCCTGGGAACAGAGCCAAAGTGCACTTACAATTACAGTCTAAAGGACGGTTCGAACGCAGGGCACACCACCTTCCATCTCCAGCAAAACCCCCGCCGGCATCAGGACAACCTTTGTGCGAGCTGCACAACCACCACCTGGGTGCACTAAAGGAAATTAGGCCAGCGCACTTAGCTATCTGTCAGAAAAAGGGGGGCCTTGGTGCTTCGCCTCATATTGACATTACCCCAAATCATCCCTCTCTCTGCAGAGCCAAGCATGCCCCAACTGCAACTCCACTGCAGGATCCTCTGTAAACCTTTAGCTTCTTCAAGTCTAGATCTCACACATCTAAAAAAAATAATTTGTTCTCTTCTTGGTGTTTAACTGTTTCAAGGCAACTCCTTTTAGAAAAACATCTTTGGTGCTCCACAGCTTCCGGACCAAGCCATCGGCATGGTTCTTGCACCGCAGAACATCCTACATGATGAGCAACTGAAAGCGAAGATCAGGAACAGGAGGCATTCTGAGTAGTTTCTGCAGAAACAGAAATCTAAATAAACTCTGACTGAAGGAACAAAAAGCAGTAAGACACATCGCTGACAGCAAGATGGGCTACCAGTACTGGCAGAACACGGAAGCATGGAAACGCTCTTAACACTTCTGACCATATTTAGCAGACACAGAAGAATATAGGTCAGAATTACAGTATTAGGATGTATTTTTCTTTTATAGAAGGGAGAAAGATGCTTTTGGATCACTGAGGAAAGACACTGTTGGAATTGGAACACCACTGTGATGTCTTGTTAATTAAAAAATAAAAAAGGCAAATGATCCATCCACAAGCCGGAAAATTTTAAGCAAAGCCACAATGACAGACTTAAAAAGCCATCACATCTCGTATTCAGATCTGAGCTCTCTTCGGATGGCAAGAGGCAACGAGATCACATCCACAAGTACTTCTATCTGCTACGTGGCTTCCCAACCCAATGGGCACGGGGGGAAATGGGAACTGATGGCTCCAAGGTCAGACTAAGCAGGTTCGAGTCCGGAGTAAGGCGTGGTTCTGAGAAAGCATCTGAGCTCAAGCAAACAGGAATTTACTCAGCTCAACCGCACAGCCCCTGCGATGATCTCTTACATAAATGATCTCATCTGGCCTTAGGATCTAAGGCTACCAAAGGAAAAAAAAAAAAAAAAAAAAAAAAAAAAAAAAAAAAAAAAACCAAACCTAAACTCTTGACACAATTTCTCTAAGCTTCGTTTCCTTCTTTTCCTGCCAGTTTTCAGGATCATTTTGTCTCCTTCCAGTGGTTTTTCTGTCCCGTTGCCCAACGCCCTGCGCTGCTCTCTCTGTCTCAGTCTTGTCCTGCTCGAGGCCAGCAGCCAGGAGATCGCGATGCAGTGTCCACACACACCGTGTGCTCATTTGAGGAGCTCCCAAGCAGAAAGTGTTTTCAGTCCCAGCAAGATGTCCCAACCATCAGCACCCAGCAAGAACTAAATGTATCGGAACATTCAGCCGTGCTGACGTTGATGTGGTGTTTTTGAGAGACAGAGCCAAGTGTTTGGATCACTTTGTGGAATCAGCTCCACTGGGAGGCTTTAATCCAAGGTTTTCATTCGAGCTTCCATTAAATTCCCCGCACACAAAGGTGCAGAGAGTCCTCAGATGTCCTCGACTCGCTGCCATTCATATCAATAAATGAGAATTTGGAAGGTGGCCGGACAAGGATTGAGAGCAGCAAATTGCTGTTACCACAGGTTGCCTAAAGGCACATACAGAAAAATAAAAGTTGCCCAGATGGCAAGATCAACCAGAAAGCACCAACTTCAGATCCAGTGCATGCCACCTTCTCCACAGACACCCTGAAACGAAGAGATCTGAAGATCTACCTCTTAAGAGATCTGTGTAAGATTCCTTATACAGATTTACCATCCCCCTCAATTCCTACTCCATCACCCCTTTTCAGGGGCTAGTGGAGAGGAGGAGCAGGACCTCAGTCTGGCAAACCAGTCTCCCAGCAAGCACGGCTCAGCTCTGCAGCCATCACTGTCTGCGCTCAGGCAGCAAGGAGGGTTTGCTACCAAAAGCCCCGCGTCCGAGAAGCAAAAGATGCTCAGGCAGTCAGAAGGTCCATCTATGTCTCTAAGCTGGAAATCCTGCTGGAAGGGGTTGTGGTCTGGGCAGAGCTTACACCTGCTTCCCACGTTATTAAGAGGGCAATAAAGAAACTAATTATGTTTGGGAAGTCACTAGTTATTTGTAGCACGTTGGCAAGTGCGTGACCAGGACAGCTTCAAGAAGCTCTCTACGCTGCATGTCGGGGTTGTGGTCCTACAGCCACATGCACGCGGTGTCCTAAAATGCCTGGGCTGGGTTAGACTTGCAACACAGCTGAGCCCAGATGTAGGCAGGTCCTTCAGAGCAACTCTCCAACAGCCAACTGCTAAACTGGAAACACCATTTAAAGACCTTTATCAGAAGGGACAGAGACCAGGGTCGTGTAGCCTGTGGCTGTCTGATTTATTACAGGTGATCTGAGCAGGGAGAAATCCAAACACGTCATGAGGAAACAGGGAGGTGGAGCAGACTTGGAACAAGCAACTCTTCTTGCAGCTTCTTCTAACAAGCATTCGCAGTGCTTCACCAGAGCTAGAGTCACCCTCCCAGAGTCCCCGTCAAAACTACATGAATCACATACCAAAAGAGTAAACCACTGAAAGTGTCCCAGCTCTAATTCACCAGAGAATCCGATCACTCAGACTGTCCTGCAGTTACTGGAACTAGAGGCACAGTGTGACGGAGGTGACACAGTCAGGCTCTGCTGGACTCCTCCTACAAAACCAGGGCTCAGTTTTCCCTCCAGCACACACAGCAATAACCCCTCACAAGCATTTGTCTCCCTTCCTGCTGCTCAGACTATTGACAAAACCAATAGCCTTTTAAAGGGTGTTCAGTAATAACAGAACATTTTTTTTGAAGAAAAATTAAGCCTCTCTATCGATTTCATATAGCGGAAAAGAACAGGCTGAGCCCATTTTCAACTGTTATTACAGAAAACATAGGTAAAAGCAGAAAAAGCATCATCTAATCGCAGCAAAATAGCATCTCCACATCTGCTTGCCAGACACTTTGGGTCAGGCTTTGCTCAAAGCTACAAAAGTGGGGGAAGGGGGGGTTAATAAATGTCAAAATTCATTATGCAGCAATCCTGTTGAACCACCTAGTACCCAGAGATGCAGAGTGCTGACCATGGCTATCCTCCTCAAAACCCGTGCCTGTCTTCAGACAAAGTAGATTAATCCTGGGGCAGTGAACAGGACCCATGATCCTTCTCTCCACGTGTCAACGCTTCTCCTGGTTATATCCTTCCTTTACAGCACAACGTCCCCCACTTCAAGAGCGAGAAACCGTAATTGCTTCAAAAGTGCAAAGAATCCTGGAGTAACTATTCCAGACTTCACAGCGCTGATGGGAATGCAGTCCGCGGTGAATACAGCTTCAAACAGCCCCCTCTGCCCTCTTCCTCTTTCAACTCTCTCAAATAAGGCTTACGAGGAAATCTGCCAAGACACCGAAGAATAAGGCCACCTGTTCTGCTAAGAGAACCAAAGGAAGCAACAATAACCTACCAGCAAAAGCACAAAGATGAAGGTTTTTCAAGCTTCACTGCAATGCCGAACAAGCCAGGCAGGGCTCTCGAGGACTTCATCCCCTGTCACGCGTCCTCTTGTCCCTGGGAACGAACTTAGTTCTAATCTGTCCAATTCCCCGAGGCACAGAACAGCGCCGTGGCCTCCGGAGGTCCAGACATGAGGATTTCAGGGTAGTTGGGTTTACTGCCGCGATTCTGCTTACCAAGCCCAGTCCTTCGGCTGGTTGAGATGAAGCAATCACCAGAGGCAACAAAGGTAGGACAGCTTCTCAGTTCTGGAACGTGGTGCTATGCCAGGAGAGCAGTCAGCTCCGGTCCCTTGGCACAGCGCGGGGAAGCAAGAGCTCATCGCTGCCCCGTCGCTGCGCTAGAAGTGACATCACTCACAGCAGCCCTCGACCACCTCCATGAAAATTTAACGACTGGCCAGTAGAATCGATTCGGTGCTCTGCTCAAAGCGGCAGCTGCCGTGTGCTCCCTGGGTTTCTGGTCAGATCAGTGAAGTGATTCATATTCAAAAGTGATCTGAGTTTTCCTCCACTCCCCAGAAGAACCATCAGCAGCTATTTTTAGCACCCTGTGCCAGCCCATCTGCAACGTGCTCCTGGTTGATGTACAGAGCCTGCACAGAGCGGTGTCTGCTCTCCAACCGAAGTCAAAGTCAGCGAGAAGAAACTGCTGGTTGGTGTTTGTGTGGTGCTTTCAAGATGAAAACACTGCATGTGCTAAGCATTATCATCAAGTCTAAGGAGCGCAGACTTGGCTCTAGTAGATACTAGAATTCCATAGACACAAATTAAAACGTTTGGATCCTTTCCAGCGCAGATCATTCTGAATTTGTCTTTCTGCTTGTCAGTACACAGCTACACAAATGTCTGCTTTCTGTAGACATGGTACAGAAATCCACACAGCCAAGTTCCGACCCTAAAACTAAATGAAATAATATCAAAACCCATTTCTACATGCCAGATTATCCTTAAAACCAGCAAAAAAAGCAGCTTAACTTCTGTCACAGCATACCCGCAGAGCTTGGAAAGTCTCAACATTAGGGCCATGAAGTTTTTCTGCCCTCCAAGTGAGTCAGCACACCCCTTCCATGAGGAACTGCAGTGGAAAAAAAGCCCTGAAAGGCTTAACCAAAATATTACATATAAATATTAAATATTTATGTATAGTATGTTCTGAACTGGGGTGCAGGCAAGAAGCTTACAGAAAGCATGGCAGCCTGGTGGAAAGCCACAGCGGGGTGGCTTTCTCCAAGAGCACACCCAAGGCCAGGTCTCACTCCTTGGTCCTCCAAAAGCCTCCAAGTACTGTGGCAGGGAGTTCCTGGAACAGAGTTTATTCTTTAATCAAAAGTTTATTTTCCTCCAGATCTTGTAGTACACATCACTGAGTGCTCACATATAAAAACCTTTACAAGATTCCTAGAACGTCACATTTTTCTTTCTCTTAATGAAAACCAGCCTGGCTCCAGTTGTGAATATTGTCCTTGTTACAGTGATTTGAGAGTCTCAGGACAGCAGACGGCTGCTCCTCGTGCCTGGCAGCCGGGTTGCCTGCAGCAGGCCAGAGCATCCCGCGCTCCAGACGCCAGGCTGAGGCTGCTCGGGCACACACCCCTCCCCTCTCACGTTTTCCTGGGCTTTTTGTGCAGGGGAGTAAACAAACACTGTTATCCTGGTGCAGCGGGAGAGAAGGCAGAAGCCCCACCATGGAGGGCCCCTCTCCATTCGCTCCGGCCTGATCACACACAGCAAAGCAGAGCCAAACCTTAACTGCAGCCACAGCCCTGCTGGGAAGAGTCCTGCCACGAGCAGCGGAGCTCCGACCAACACAAAAAAGCGTTTGCTGAGTAACAGTGACCAGCTGGAGAAGCGAAGCAGCAGTTGGGATGAGCACGACTCCAGATTTCACTGCTGGAGCCTCAGGCCGTGGAGAGGCTGGGACTGCAGGCGGGCAGCACCTGAGCAGCCGTGCCGGGTGCACCAGATGAGCCGGGTTGGTGTGTGCAGGTCCAGCTGGAGGACTGGAATCCTCCGCAGACTGACAAGCTAAACACACCCTGCACCAGGCTGGCACACACGGCTCTCCAAATAACCCACGATATGAGTGAATCCGAAACTAACCTTGGGCTGAGAGCTGAGCGGGCAGAGCGCGAGCGCAAGGAGTGATGTGCTAAATGGGACAAGGAAACCCTGGAACCCACCTCAAACACCGGTCAAGATCCAGAACAGAAAAATGTGACCTTAAAGAGGAAACTTCTTACTGAACACCGTCAACTAGAGTCTACCTTAAATTAACGGCCTGCTCCAAGCGGCAGGGACATTAATCAATTGCCTCCCCCACACTTCACTTTCCTTACAATCTTCACAGTTATTTTTATTATGTATGGGAGATAGACAGATATATATGAAGATATGGTAGCTTCACTGGAGCTTGTAATGATATCTAAAATAACAATAGTCCCCTAAATTTCAACTTCAAATATTGTAACTCAGAAAACACAAGCCCAACTTCCATGTGACAAGTATTTTGGTGATTACAGAACCCTTTTAACATCCTCCCACTTCTCAAATAAACTAATCACTAGACCATGCCCAGCCAGGCAGTCCAGAGCCATTTCAGCCCCTGCCAGGGCGGTGCGAGCAGCGTGAAGGGTGCTCTGCAGGCACTGCCCCAGCAGCAGTGTCTCTCAGAAGCTGAGCAGTTTTCTTGGAATAAGGGAGATCAAAATCCGCCATTAGGATTTATCTGTGCCAGGAGGACAAGAGGCTGCTGTGTGCAACTGCCCAACGGTTTTATGTATTCATCTGTTCAAGAGAAGGATTATATTTAACAGTAAACCCAGCAATATCTGTACATCCCTATGCCAACTTCCAGCCTCTGAAACTCCACTCCCGGGCCAGAGCCGCTCGACTGCTCAGAGGAGCAGGGGAGCTCATACCCTTGACCAAGGCAGCACAAGATGAAGGAAGGCAGAGTATGACTTATGTGACGTATGTACCTGCCTCTGGCACCCTCCCATCCTAAAGACCTCATTCCTGCACAAAAACAGGGCGAGAACATGCACAGCCACCACTGAGCAGCTGGGCAGGCTGCGACTTACATTCCAGCTTAACCCACCACAAGAGTCTCACGTTTGAAAACCAAGTTCATGATTCCAGCCTTTCCTACTGACAGAGGGAGCCATCCTTAACCTATCCAGAATGAGAAAACGTTTGAGTATTTGGATTCACAACAAAAACAAGCAGTTGCTGAGGCCATGAGCTAACGCTAGTTTTCCCGAGGAGGAGGAAAGGGTGCGTACGAGTGAAGACCGTAACAGCTTTTATACATTTTCACATACACCCCACTGTGCAAGACAGACTTAATGGTCTGAGCATCCAAGTGCTCCTGATCCCATTTAAGCAGAATTCTCTACAAAACAGCTTCACTACAGACTCTTTGGTGTTTAACAGGGGAAGAGCTGTGAAGTAAAACCTTCCCCACGCAGTAAGAACGCAGATATCGCAAAGTCTCTCTCCCATATGGTTTCTCAGCTGTCTAATAAGAAAATTAAAAAGTACCCATTAAAGCTTTTCTTTGTAACTGCTTTTCAAAGTAACTGGAACAGAAGCAGGGGACTAGTTCTACCCAACAGCTCCCAATCCTGCTGGGGAAAGAAGGTGAACATACAGCTTTAGGATATTTGGCAAGACACGAGCAGGAAAGAATCGCAATTTATCTCAAGAAGGATCACAAGCACTTTCAGCCATGAGAAATCATCCTCCCAATGGCAGCATCCAAATCATGTGCTTGGCGATTCCCGCAGAAGACAAAGTCATGCTGGATGCACGAGCACGCT
>NW_010398154.1:0-1911 GCF_000710305.1 Buceros rhinoceros silvestris | reverse complement strand
TACACATGATTTAAGCCTCACTCAAGAGGTTGTCCTAAAAGAACACAAACCGCGGAGTTCATGACATTCTCAGAACCGAGCATCAGCTATTTGAAGTTCGCCGCGCAGCACAACCACCAGCGGTTCAGAGCAGCACCGGGACCGGCTCGCTGCTGGTTTAAATCTTCCCTGCTCTGTTGTTCTTATGCAATAGGGCTCCAAAGGGTCCCAGCCCCGAGGTCGGGAAGGCAGCCAACATCTGATCAAACAGCGTATTAACCCCCCTCTCTCTTCCAAAGGCTTGTATTTCCAACACAGGCTCATAGAAGTGTCTTTTGGGACATTCAGCTGTGCTGTTCTGCAGCACACCAGGGTTATCACTATGCAAAGGAAGGACACTCAAAAACCAAGCCAAAACCTGGCAAGAATTTCATCAACACTCCAAAGTTGTTTCAATGATGAAGCAGCCTGAGAACATGGATGGTGAGAGTGCAAATGAAGCGGATCCCGTGTACGCCACTACATGGAGGTTTGGCACCAGAAAGGTGTTCAGGTCAATATGTCTCCCCAAGGTGCTGTTCCTTGTCCTTCAGGAGGAGGAAAGTTCAACCTAAGTCATATGCAGAGGAGAACCATAGCATTGAATCTGTGCTGGGAATCCTGAGGAGGTTTGGGTCTCCAGGAGGGGCTTGTTAAACTTAATTCACTGCTGCTGAACTGCAGCAGCCAAATGCATCACGTACTTCCAGCTCCTTTTTGAGAAAGGGAGATGGAGAGGACACACGTGCCCGAACCCCATGTGGAAACTCAATGACTATAAAGGGAGACCAAGTTTTGTTACATTTTCCAAGAACTGTCTCCCAGAATCTGCAACAGAAAACTTTGCACTTGACTGCCACTGACTCGGTCCTCCCACAGCCTCCCACGTGCAGAAACACCCTGTTCTTTCTCAACTACCAACTGCACCCAGGACTTTGGTCTCCTCAGAACTGGAGATGTCCAGTCTGGAGTGTCTTTTTTCCTGAAGCTAGAGCACAGGTATTTGGCAGAGATAGCATCTGAGACCAAGAGGAGGACTGACAAGATGAATTTTTGGGTTTGTTATACAGCTTTCGAAAGACTGCAAAACAACTAGTTCTCTCCCAAACATCAGAGCAGTAACAGAGAAAGCATTAGTAGAAGAAATTTTAGTAGAAGCTTGGATACCAACTAACATATTCCAGTGACAGCAACGAAGAATTTCAGAGCTACAGTCTAGGTGATCTTATTTTAAAAGGTAAGAAGTTCAAAACAATGAGCTGTGTTCTGTGGTGAAGCAGCACCCAACTTGGCTGGCTTCCCTCTCTCCCTGAACGGCAACAAAGGAATACTGTTCTTCAGCAGCAGACAGAAAATACTGGCACACGTTTTCAGGGAAACACCTGCTAAGACTAGAAAAGCCCACACCGAGCATAGCAGAGGTGGCCAGAGCAGCCCAGAGAACCTCAGGGTTTCACGAGGCCATGGGAAGAGAACCACACCGTGACGGAGACTCCACCACATTTGCTGCTTTTTGATGCAGACAGCTGCCTGCTCCTCCTCACCTCGATGTAAATAGTTACACAGCCAGCGCAGATGCTTCATGATCACCGGGGAAGACTTACAGGGGGAGGTTCAGCCACATTTCGTCAATAAAGCCTACAGGCCAGAGTAGCAGAAAAAAATAAAATGCTGCAAAGCCCACTTGGGCTTCGGTCAAGAACTGTCTATACTGTTTTTACTTCAAAATAAATCTCTGCAAGTAAACTACACCAACTGCTCCTGCTAAGGGACCGCAGAAGGCTCACCCCTGAAGAGCTCAGGCAACAGCGGAGTCTGTCACTGCTGCAACTCGGGACACAAAGACATACAGGCAATATATCCTCTTCTACTTAAAATTGCAATACCCTACAA
>NW_010398153.1:693-2494 GCF_000710305.1 Buceros rhinoceros silvestris | reverse complement strand
GGTCAACTTTGGATCAGGGCCTGTTGCTCAGACCTCAGTACTTCAGCTGGCCCTTTGACCTCTAGATGCATTACAACCAAATGTTTATTTTACTCATACAATTTTAGGTCTAGGTATTAGGATTACAGGCATCCCCCTTTGTCCTTCAGTTAATTTCTGCTCATCAGTCATAGCTATGATTTGCATTTCTTTTAAAACATGTAGACATGGTTCATATAACCGCAAGCTTTTTCTGCACAATATCCCATTTATTGTGGACATACACAAATCTATTTTTATTAGTCCCATTCTTACAGTCAATACAGCCTCCCTCCAAATGGGTCAGCCAATATTTCAGGTTTGCAATTTTCTCCAAAAATTACAGGCAGTAATACAAGGCATTCCTCGGGACGGGGGGGAGCTAACTCATCAATCTGTCCGTCCGTGTAGTTCTGAATCTTTATGTGTCTCATTTTAGGGCTGACATTGGGACACTATTTACACCCAGTTTTCACATTACATCATCAGGGTGGACATGCGTGTGGGTAGACAGGTTTATCGGTTATGTTAATCGCACAAAGTCCATTAATTTACACCTGCATGGGTGGAGGTAACAGCTTCCTCCATCCAGGGCAGAAAAATGGAAGAATGCAACCTCCTCCCCATTTTCCACTCTCCACAGGCGTTCAGATAACGCCTAACTCCAGACATGGATCTAGCGATAGTTGCAGTTCTGAAAGCCACCTCTCCCAGCGCCGAGTTTTATTGACAGAACTTGTGGGCATCCAGCTGTATGGTGTGCATGTCTGACAGGACTTGGACTTTGTGCAAAGACTTTGTCCTCTACCCCGTAGCTACCCCTATCATACCCCTGTACTCAAATTTGGACTTCAAAATAAGGTATTATTTTCCTCCTCCCCCAGAGAGGCATAATCAGTGAGCTGTATTACTTGTATATGAAAGTCTTTCATTATGCTGAACAATTAAAATTACTACAAACATTACCACAGTAATTGTGAAGTTACTGACTATTATTATAAAAGGCCTTACAATCACAGCTGTGACACAGCAGTTACTATTAAAACTTCATTTGTTAACCTAAGTTTTACAAATAAGCAATTATCCATATTGAAACAAACATACAGGAGATCAGAAAAGAAAACCCAAGAACTTCTGGTCTAAAATCGCTTTCTGAGTTTAAAAGAAATTTAAGACTGCTGAAGTGTAAGAAGTCTTTCCTGCAACACCAAAATGGGTGGTGTTTTTTTAAAGGAAAAACCTAAAAATTAAGGGTTCGTGTCTTCTGCACCATACACAGAACCTTGTCATCACCCTGGTTCATGCAATTCCCTTCAAGCTGCAACAGCCAGAAAGTTTCTTCAACCCTACTCTCTAAACCAGTGACCTATTCCTTATTCCATCTACCCAACAAAAACTACCTTTGCTTTGTCTCCTTGAGAGGAACAGGCTGAAAAGACAGCACAAGGCGACGCAGCAGCTGTAATGCTCGTAGAATAATTAAAAACATCTGCAGAAGAAAAATAAAGGACGTTTAACCTTTTTTGCGGTATATAAAAAAATCCCTCTTGAAACTCTCTTACAATCTGGGTTCTGTCAGAAATAATTGTCATTCCTACCCTTTACCCAGTGCTGTATGCACTGACACAGATCTGTAGGTAGCCCCACGTGCTACAGTACTAAAGCACTGCACAGTCTATTCTGGCTCTTACTTACTTTACTACTCTGATGGGATACTGCTACCAATTCCGGGATGAGGAACCAATCCCTAAAAAGGCTAAATGACTGTCACCAGTTTGGCCCA
>NW_010398153.1:0-350 GCF_000710305.1 Buceros rhinoceros silvestris | reverse complement strand
GCGCGAGACAGGTGGGAATCGGCACAAAGTCCTGCCAGTCTCGGTCGCGGAATGGAGCAAAGCAAAAGCAAAGAGCTCTCGGGCGCGCGGGCAGTCCAGATCCGGCTCGGTGGGGCTCCGATGCGGGGCTCTGATGCAGCGTGCCGAGGCAGCACGGCGGCTTTTCCGGCAAAAACAGCTCAGTCGGTTTTCGGGCACAGCTCCTCAGTCACGACGAGGTGGGAGGCTCCGATCCCCCCGTGGCACAGCTGTGGCAAATGCAGCAGCGGCGGCGATGGGGATCGGTGGCAGCAGCTCTGGGGGTCTCCGGCACTGCGTGGCGCGCGCGGGTGGCTGTGCTCGCGGAGTGT
>NW_010398152.1:27789-31164 GCF_000710305.1 Buceros rhinoceros silvestris | reverse complement strand
TAGGGGCTACTTCATCCGCCGCAGGGACAAGGGGTACCGCTGGGTCCATCCATCAGAGCAAGACAGTTCATTAGACCACCCCCGCCGGGGATCGGCAGAAACGGAAAAAGGTTCTACCTATTTTGCAGAAGGAGTCTGTTACTGCTTCAGGGAAATAGCAGGTCACGGACGTGGCTTTCTCTCCTTGATAAAGGTTTCCAGTCCTGGGGCGTGAGATTCAAGGGTCCTGCACAGCATATTTGAGAAAGCCGCAGCACGGACAAGGTAGAGAGGACAGTAGATAGAGCAGAAGGGAAAACAAGATGTCCCCGAATCTCTCAACACGCCCCCTTTTATGAGTTCATTCCGGAGAGGCGTGTCCTCCTTCCCGGAAGCTTGGAAGAACCACAGCTCTCTGGGAAGAAGAAAGCCAGACAACAGAAGAGCATCTGGTTCCACCATGTTGGACCCAGGACAGAGGGTAAGCTCATGTTTTGGAGAGAGGTGTGAAGCAGGCAAATGAGTGCTGAAGACTGTCCACAGCCTTTAATAGCAATAGCAGTTTCCAGGATCAGTCAGACCATGGGCAGGTGCTAACAAACCAAGGGCTTGCATTGACTGATGGTAATATTTTGTAGACCTCTACGTTCTCCCAAAGGCAATTGTACTGTTACACACTTACAACGGCAATGCTACAAAATGAGGAGGAAGTGTAGGAAGATTACCGCAGTTCCAGCAACTTCCCCTAATGTTGTATTTGCTATAATGTCCCCCTCTCTGGAGTTCGTGATTTTAGATTTAGCTGTGGCTGACTAACCTAAGTTTTTACCCTGAAAACCTCAGGTTGAAAGAATCTGTGAAGAAACATCTCAGAGGGCAATTTCCCCTTGAGAAATTCAACCTTCTCCTTCCTTTATCCATGCTGGTTTTGTTGTTTTTGAAAAAAAATGTCTTCTAGGCATCAAGGACAAAAGAACAAGTGGAAATACCTTGTAGGGTCAGACTCCTTTCTGTTTACGCTCTTCATCAAGCTGGGGTGAACATGTGTTTGTTTTTTACACAGGTCTGTTTAAAGCATGCAGAATGTTTAAAATGGCTGCACAATGACAGTCAGACAGGCTAAAAACAGAGTAAGATGGGGATCTTTCCTGACAGCTGCAGAAACAACCAGCACTCCCCTTTTGTCCGGCTTTATAGTGCTATCTGTTATTGTCAGCATCATTGTCATAGCTGGGGTATGACGCTCTTTTTTTCCCTAGAGGACTTAATTTGTGATGTAAAACATCCGTAACAAGCTCAGTGAACATTCTGGGGGATTGGGAGACCGCAGGCTTAATACTGTAAGGTGCTTTCCACACACTCTAGGAATGGAAAGCTCTCAGCACAGTTTAAGATCAAGGTCAGTGAATGCAAGTAAACTCATTAAAGCATTTATGAGGGGCCTGGGTAGATTAGATGCCCTTACTGACCTCTGCTTTCATTCTTCTGAGATAAATAAATAAAAAGGGTTTATTGAAACCATATATTTTCAGCGTGTTATTATGAGTGTAATTACAGCATATCTTCATACCTTGTTCTTATATTTTGTACGCTTTATGCCTTGTGGAAAACGTATCTGCAGAATATATGTGCAGTCTTGGACTCTGAATCTGATGACACCTATGCTTTTGACATCTCACTGATCATTTTAAGTGTACTATCTGTTTTTCTTGAATAAACCCGTGTATTGGCAAGGGAAAAGATTTCTGGTTGAGGATTTTTTTTTTCTTTAGTTTGGTCTTCTTTCAGTTAATTTTAATTTCATTATTAAGATGAGTTGTAATGGTGTTTAAAACCGTAGAGGTGAACTGGTTTCATTTAATTTCTTCTGGTAGATGAGAAAAAAAATGCTAAGAGTTGCAATCTTCTGTGAAATGTATCCCATATGCTTCAGCTTGTATTTTTAATGTGTCTTTCAAACTAAAATTGATTTCCCTCTTTAAATATAAAAAATAAAAGCATATTTTATGAGAGAATAAACAGCTTTGATTTTTTTTTTAATTGATTGATAAGCATTCACAGTTAGGATGATAAAAGGAACAGTTACCTTCTTAACTATTCGTTAAAATCTACATTCTTTCACACTTATTCTTATTTCTTTTAAAAAGTTTTATCAAGCTAGAATGTACAAACATTTGTGTAAAAACTTTCAGAGGTAATTTTTATTTAAAATAATTTTTTCCTGAGTTATTCTCTGTGTTATGTAATACAAACCACCGCTTCTAGGGTAATCCAGCTACAAGCATTGGTAACGCGCGTTGAGGTAAATGCTGATGATGGCGAAAACCAAGAGATCTTCTACCTTGTAGCAGTGTTAAAAATATTTTGCGGATATCTCAAATGGTATCACTGTCTATATTCGCCTATCTGTCTGAATCCCTGGATCTATAAACCCTTGGACTTGTGGCTTTGTATGATAATTTGATATAGTGACTAGCATAATTGTACATGTTTTGGTGCATGGAAGGGTTTGAGTTGTTTCTTTTTCATCCATATTAAACTGGAACTTGTGAAGCTTGAGCACTTCCTCCTCCGCCTTCTGGTTAAAATCGCAGGTCTGCCCTTGCTGATCTGATTATTAGCAAAATGTTCTTGCTAGATGAATGGCCATGATTTCAACTCTAAAAAGAATGGGGGGGAAATGTTCAAAGGTGAGGTATTTTCAGTCCTACAGTCTGACTGATTCTTGTTTGTTTGATTTGTTTCTGGGTTTTTGTGCATACGTGTGCATGTGTGCTACAAAACTGTGGTATGAATCTTCCTTTAAAAATTTCAAATTAAAACCAAGTCTTTGTTTTAAAACATAACCTTGTTTTCTGTAAATCCTAACTAATGAAATATCTCCTGGGAACACCTTTTTCATTTGTCTATTCCTATTACCCGTGCCAAATATAATGATGGAACCTTTCTCAGCTTTTTGGTGTTAGTCATGATTTCCAAGATCTTTTTGCTCTGTAAATAGATACTCAGTCTGGTAGTGAAATATAGCTGCCCTACTGTAGAACACAAAGGAGTTTTCTTTCAGGCTTTCTATGAGGTATTTTTCATATTAAAGTCTTATTAAAAGCAAAACAAAACCATTCCTATATTTCCTGATAACAGGTGCACCAAGGAATAGTAATTTTTGCAGGTAAAATTGAGCATTAAAATTTTTCAGGTGTGGAGTAAGAGGAAAGAAGAGCTAAGGCAGTTCAAGCCTGAAAGCTTTCTAGTCAAAACCAGATTTTTTTCACCTAAGAATGCTGGAGAATCCAAACCAAATGCTTGTTTAGCATAATTTCACATGGAAGGGCAATGGGTCTGTTAGGAAGAAGCACTCTGGCACTTTTTTCATACTGCAGCTTTCCCCTCAGCAGG
>NW_010398152.1:11009-27677 GCF_000710305.1 Buceros rhinoceros silvestris | reverse complement strand
ACAAAAACTTACCTGAGTGTCTAAGCTGGGAGGGAGGCAGAGAAACTGTGCAGTCTTCCCTGGAGGAGAAAAAAATCTGTTTTAAGCAGGTGAGTGCTTTTCACATGCCTTGAGCTCACTCGAGATGGTAGGACTTTGAATTATTTTGCAGAGGTTTCAAAATACTGTGTCCAGAAATGTTTGTTTCTTGGCATTGTTTCATTTACATATTTACTGTTAAGAAGATATTGCTATGACATTTTGAGTTTGCTTCAGCTGTAATATATGTTGCTAAATGTACTTAGTTTCCTTAATTCATGGTGACCAAAAAAAAAAAAGCACTCATTTACATATTTACTGTTAAGAAGATATTGCTATGACATTTTGAGTTTGCTTCAGCTGTAATATATGTTGCTAAATGTACTTAGTTTCCTTAATTCATGGTGACCAAAAAAAAAAAGCACAGGCATAACAACAGTGTGCAGCAAAAGTCACAGATGTATTCATAAACATCAGTTTGCATCAGGGGTCCCTAATCTACAGAAACATAGAGTTTGAACTGGAAACTGTTTGAACAGCTATTCTGAGCAACTTCATGTGCTTTCCAAATAATGGGTAAGGCAGTGTCATGAAGTTAAAAATATTTTTGGCTGTTTTTTCTGAGAGTGCTGAAAGGCTGACAGTATACTAGCTTTTCAAAAGAGTTTGCAAAGAAAATCTGAATAAAAAAATACTTATAAATATATGCCTACATGAGATCCTTGCTACCATCTTATTCTTACTGATGCCACTTGTAAACTTGGGTTCATTTTTTCCTCCCCTATAAACCTCATTTTCAGTTTGCCTTACAAGTAGACCTACAGCAAAAAGAATTACATACTAATTTATCTGCTGTTTGCTTAAGGTTATGTATAAATAATGAAGGGAAACATAAGATAAAAGAAATCCAGATTCGCACCTTGCCAATAGAGGTTCATCTCCCACTTCTGCTGAGATATGTCTTTGGCTAACAAAGACAGGTATTTTCCACTCTACCTGAAAAACTAGTTCTTAACTTACTTGAAATATCAAAAATTCCCATTTCTGAATTGAGTTTCTGACTTGGATAAAACCGTAATCAAAACAATGACATAGTTATGGGACCATTCTCAGGAACTGTTACCTTGTTGACTGAATAGAAGAAGAAACAGGTTGAGCTCTTCCTTTGGAATAATATCTTTTAGAATTACTAAGTCTTAGGGATAAAATTCCTCACATATCAGTTGTAGTTACTGTGAATGTAACAGACATTGGTCAAATATCATTAACACTTTTCAGATGTAATCTCAGAATTCTTCAGCATATACCGAAGCATTCACTGTTCACCTTGCACTATGAGTCATCTAAGTCACGTTGTTTGGTTTTCTTTGGTAGACTGGAACTTTTATAAATGACACCACAACAGACAATGATTTAGGTATTCAGATTAATACTTACCATGCTAGGATTCAGGTACTTCCATGGTTGCCTACACTTTCACAGATAAAGAGTAACATGACCCAACAAATCAAATAATTTTACTCTAAGTTCTAATATTGTTCAAAGAAATCTTGATAGATTTATTTTTAATCCACATGAGTGAAGGTATAGAAAGTAAGGAGATCTCTATCAATTTTTTTCTAGAACAGAGAAAAGTATGGCCACTAACTCTACATTTCAAATGGGGAGACAAGGTCACCTCAGCTCCTGAACTTGTGCGCATGCATGCTGCACTTTGATCCTGTGTTACAACTCCTCTTTCCATTCCTCAGTTCTGTACAACGGAAATTAAGATGTGGAGGCTAAAAAGGAGCTGCAGTGTGGTTTGCCAAGCTCACCACCCTGAAGTGCACTCTCAGGACTGTTCAGTACCACACCGCTCAGTTTGGACATGGCAAGTTTATCTGTTTAAATTATCCAATTAGGGTATACATGCAGAAGATCTAGCGTGAAGGGTATATTTGCCTTTCATAAGACTTCTGTTTGGTCATCAGCATGGTCAGCAAAGGGAAATGAATTTGTTTTTTCTCTGCCGGCATAATCTTGGAGATTACCACAGCTGAATGCAAAATCCTAGGTGCTTGGGAAAAGGTAAAGAGGACTTTAAATTCAACCAAGAATACAGTCCTCACTGTAAGAACACTGCTCAAGGTTTCCTTGCTTTACCTCTGTCAAACAACTTTGTGATAGTGTCTTCTCTATCAGGAGATGATCCGTGGGACACTCTGTAGTGAAGCTATGAAGAACAATAACAAAGCTAAGTAAACTTAGGCAAGGGTCACTGTATTCAGACACCTTCTAAAATGAATTTATTACACTTGGATCAATTAATACAGCACAGACAAAACTGTGTACGGCTTTTCAGTGAATTGGAGAGGAGCCTGGTCCTGGGACATAGGAGATTTTACAGTCTACAGAAACAAAAATGGGAGGAGTGTTGAAGGCATAGGGAGAAAACGTATCTGTGAAGTTTGTTTGCATTGGCACATTGGGAACTGAGTTAATCAAGGGACCAAAGTTAATTCTGGAGGTTTATTTTATTTGTAATTTACTATATAATTCTTGCTGCATTTTCCAAGCAGGATTTGCTTTCTCTTTTTGCCACTGAAATTTTCTCTGGGTCTCCAACTTCACGTAGGTAAGTGCAAAGGATTAAAAAATACCTTGATTGCCAAAAGCACGGTTGGGAACTCAATCTTAAGCTATTTGCTGGACTGTGAGCAGGTGTAACTTTTGTAAACTAACAGTGTTCTTCAGCTATTCTGTGCATTTTACCATCTCACCGTATTTATCATATCTATGCTTTGCCTGTAAATATTCTAGAGTGTCTCCACTTTATAAACCTCTTCCTTTACTCTGTCTTTTAGCTAGGAGTCTCTGGTGCTCTGGATGGCAATTCACTGTATCCATGGATCATGTGCATTGTTTGTGTCATATTCAACACCTTGGATTTACACAGGTGCTTTATTAAAACCTCTTGTGGTGATTCTTACAATAGTAATGTAACAAATATAAATATTCACTGATGAAAATCAGTGGGTATCAGATAAGACTCATTTAACACGTATGTGCAAGAACACCTTTGTTTAATTAAGACTGTACACGTGTCTAATTTCTCAAGAGTTAAATTAAGTGAAAAATTGTCCTTCTCTACTTAATACTTCAGACAAAAATATCCTTTAAATGTGTTTCACTAGAATCAAAACTAAATTTAGTTAGAGGCTGCATTCACAGAAGCTGAAATTAATTATAAGTAAAACAGTTCAAAAGAATGCACCCTGGCACCATCTACTAGCTCTGCTTATGGGGAGTTATGTCCCTGGCTCACTAGACACAGACACCAATGAGCTGATCAGAGGTCCCTCCCTCAGTGTTTGTGCTCTCAGCTCCTCAGGTTGCTCTGCTGTGCCTTGGAATTTCTGGAGGAACGAACCTGTGCTTGTAGTTCAGCTCTGTGGAAAGGGAGCCACAGCAGCTAATATGGGAGTCATGAGAGAAAATATGCCTTAGGCTGCAATGGCTTGATGTGCAAAGGTAAATGAGGGCATGACATCAGGGCTCCTAATGGGAAGTAAGAGGGTACAGAAGGCTGGAACATAGTTTGGGGCCTGTCTTTGTGGCAATGGGACATGCAGGACTTGGTTTTGAAGGCTTGGATTTGGGAAGTGGGGAAGGAAGTAGAAGGCAGAAAAAAAGGTAGGAGGATGAAGGAAGTTAATCCATAGGCCCATCTCTTTCTCCCTGTCTGTCTCAACCTCCGTTAAGCCAAGAGCTGTTACTGTTCTGTATCAAAAGGGATTAACTGTCCAAATTTTTCCTTTGTTCTGTTTTTTCCCTTGCTTTTCCATATATTGACCCTGGATGAAGTTTACATTCCATGCTCTTGCAGAAACTTCAGAATGACTTTTAAACACATTTGTTGCAATGTTTTTTATGTGGGGTAAGAATGATCACAATTGCAGCATAACTTAAAAACACTGTTTTCTCATCTTAGTCTGCCCTCTTTGTAGAGAGAATCATGTCATTACATTCGTTACCATGAAACGCCACTTACAATGCTCAAAGCAGACTTTTGATAGGTTTGTCTCATCTTTCAAGTGTATGACGTTTGGTACCTCTCCTAAAGACTATTATCTAAAATTGTGTTAGTTAGAGTTAGGACTACTGCTAAGTAAGAAAAAGCTTTTCACCATAATTTTCATTTTGCTTTGCTCTCATTTCTTACTTCCAACATATATCTCAACTGTAGAGAGACAGCCCAAAATATGTCAGGCTATAAACTGGGGAAAACGATGCTTATTGAGGATGTGAAACTCTGGATTTTTATACAAATTCGTCCCATATAAATCAAAAGGTTACCAAACTATTAAATCTTCACATCTTTCATAACAAGGCTGCAACTGTGGAATTTTTGTGGGCGGAACCAAGCTGAATTCAGGATCTACCTGGACACACTGTTTTCCTTTAATAAAGATGTAACATTTTGTCATTCAAAAATACATTTCTGATTCAAATATTCCCCAAGAAGGAATCTAATAATCTAACAAACATCAAAATACTTCATCACTGACTTTATTTGTGGCTATATATTCTCTATGGCACATTTAGGACAAATTAAAATTTGCCATCTTTGAAAAGCAGCTTGGATGAAGCATATCATCTCTTTGATATACAGTGAGTGAAATGTGCATAAAAACGGTAACCAGAGAGCTTGTTTAGCCTTCTATTTTTCTGATCTCTTGTCCTTATTGCTGAGCTTGTAGCCATAGTAGGCTCTTAAGACTCTAAGTTGCAGCAACTAATGTGTCAAGTTTCCAGTAAAAGTAAATGAGTTGGGTTTCTCCCGGAGACAGCGGCTTTTCAAACCTAGCTTTATCATCCATTCTGCTGGTATTTTTATCTGACCGGGGATGACATACCTGTACAGGCTTTTCTTTTTATCCCTTCTTATATTTCAAAGCTATTTTTTTCTGCCTCAAACCTGACACTGACAATCCTTTTGTGTTTTTCTCGGTGCCTCAGAGGCTTAATGGTCCAGCATAGTAGCTGAACTAGAAATTTCTTCTGTATCTCTGCAGAGACTGCTTCAGTAAGGGCCACAAAGCTGTCACTGTGAAAAGTGAGAAACCCCTGTGGTTAAACATTACTTAGTGGTTTTGTTTCTGAAAGCGACAGCATACTGGGGAAACAGACTTTTTTTCAGCCACACAGTCGTCTTAAAGATGTACACTGTCTTCTTAGGGTCATGTGATAAGTTGAAGCTGTGCCAGGAAGTTGGCTAATTCCCCTTAGTTTACTTTGGGTGACTCGTTTGATGAAGATCTTAATAGTTAACAGTTTGAAAAAATCAATTATTTTATTTACAAGCCTATTAATGTTAAATACTTAAACATCTCAAACAAACTTGTAATTTAAATGAAATTAAACATTTATTAAGCATCAAATATCAATTAATGATTGACGAAGCATTCACTAATTGAATAGAAATCTTGGGGCTACTACAATGATCACATGAACTGGAAATTCACAAGAAATGAGATATTTGGGGATTGTGAGGAATTTTAAAACCAATTTTCCATACAGCTTGCCATGAACTACATAGTCTTATTTCAAAATTAATTTAGAACTTTCTCCTCCAAATATTGCCATGAATGGCTTGCTGTCTGTAAGAGTACTATTAAAAAAAATGAATGCCACTTGCAAGAGTAAAGGCTTTGCAAGTTACGGACATTCCTCTTCTTGAAAAGCAATGATGTTTCTATTTCACATGACTACATCTTTCCTTCAGTCTGTGTCTGTGGCCCTCAAATTTCTTGCCTCTGAGAGAAACCACTTGAATTTTTTCTTCCTTACATGATATTAAATTGAGATTTTTTGCTGTTGTTGTTATTTTGGAGAAGCCTATTTTGTGCAAGCCTAGCTTATACATAGTGGTGATATCACACTATCGTTCATGTATAATAGTTTCATAAATGTTTTATTAGGAGAACTGTTTTATAATGTTGTACGTAACAATCTTAAAACACATCCTCAATACAAAGTTGCATTTTACATAACATATTCAAGGGGTTTTTTCGGTGCTAGTATAAAAAAGCTTTCTTCTCTATACTGCTTTTTTAACTGCTTCTTATCACCCTGTTGATACAAAGGCACTAACACATACGACAGTTTCCTGAGAAACTTAACAGTGAAGGTATAAGTCACAGGTTGTGATAGATGAAGACAGTCTGCAGTCTAGAAAGAAGTGGTATTTTAATGGTTGTTTGGGTGTAGATCCTATTAATCTTAAAATATCTAGGCTTATCTTAAGTTTTCTCCAACTAGAAGAAAGGAAGTTTCTGTGAGGAGGTGGTGGCCATAGAGGTGAAAACTAATTTTTTTTGTAATTCTGAGCTGGGACATGAGAATTTTTCCATCTCAGAACTGACTGGAGATTTCTACCATGTAGCCACCCTACTAGAACAGTGACATAAAGTTACATCATTGCACTGATACATTTTACCTGACGACGTCTGCAAGTTCCTCATACAACCTTGCAGTATCTATGACAGCTTCGGTGCTAAGGAGGACTACTTTCTCATCTTTGGTTTTGGTACACAACTTTGAACGAGAAGAACTGCTGCTTCATTTACTTGAATTGTGCTTGGCATTCCTTTGTGTTGCTTTAAACAGTCATAATATAGCTAAAGAATGAACGAATGACACAACACTGGGACATTAAACCTCTTGCAGTGTTATCAAAGGAGAAGCTGAATGACTCTTATTTCTGCTGGCGGACAGATCAAATGGAAACCTCAGCTCCTGCACAGAATCTGATGTACTGGATCTCTGCTTAGAAATGATTTCCTGTCCTTTTTTCCCCTTCTATCTCTGTAAATTACAGAACAGTTTCTAAAATCTTTAGCTCCACTTTTATTCTCTACACTGACCAACCAAAGCTGCAAGGATTTGAAGAGTAAGACTGTGTGTGGCTGTGTGGCAGGAATGAGAATGTCTGAATTCTGCTCTTAGTGGCAGCATTGGGACTACAGATGTACTGACAGAAAACAATTTGAAATGAATGATTTAAAAAATTTTTGATCACATCTGCAACTTGGAGACACAACTGATAAGGGTAAATTGTTACTATATTCAGCAGGCTCACAGGTTATGACAGGGTCATGCAGATTAATATAGTGACTATGAAAACACGCACGGTAGCAGGAGTTGGGAGACACAAACCGCACTTTCTGAGTCTTACTTGAATACCAAGTAGCGATCAACATTCTGCATGTAAGGACTGCAAATAACTATCATCTTCATAGAAGCCAGTGAACACTGTGGGATTCGACAGACACGTAGTTATATGCATTCACAGGTACACAGGGCTGCCAGAAGAAGAAACACAAGATTTTGATAGATTTGTTGAGCATCCTGTACTGCTGGCAGCTGATGTGTGTGGCCCGTAAGATGCCTTTCATGTTTGGTTTGAGCAGCTCAACAAACCTACAACAATGGAGAGGCTTTCTTGTTTTTTTATTGTCATTTGAAAATTGCTGTCATAGCTTCGGGATCCAGCCCATGTGTTGTAAAGTAGCTGAAGTGTGAAGTTATACAAGGAAAATTGGCGAAGCGGACCATCTACGTTCTGCCCACTACAAACGATTACTATGAGTTTTTGAAAGCACATGCAGCTGGTGATACAGCTGAGAGAAGGATGAATGTAGTTTAAAAGCTGTGATGTAGTTTCTGGCTGGTTGTAAACATTAGCTAAAACACGACGCCTATAGATTTGTTGAGCATCCTGTACTGCTGGCAGCTGATGTGTGTGGCCCGTAAGATGCCTTTCATGTTTGGTTTGAGCAGCTCAACAAACCTACAACAATGGAGAGGCTTTCTTGTTTTTTTATTGTCATTTGAAAATTGCTGTCATAGCTTCGGGATCCAGCCCATGTGTTGTAAAGTAGCTGAAGTGTGAAGTTATACAAGGTAAATTTGGCGAAGCGGACCATCTACGTTCTGCCCACTACAAACGATTACTATGAGTTTTTGAAAGCGCATGCAGCTGGCGATACAGCTGAAAGAAGGATGAATGTAGTTTAAAAGCTGTGATGTAGTTTCTGGCTGGTTGTAAACATTAGCTATACACCGCTGACTAGACATGTCAGACATGTCCTCCTGCAGTTACACATCTCTTCATGTTGGTTAACTGGCATGTCACCATGGAAGAAGCCATATGACTAGTAAGTTGGCAGTATTTTACTCAAAACTTCATTTAGGACACATGACACTGAGAAGGGATGAATTACCCAACACCTGCTTACGCCTCTGATCTTACAAATAACAGTAAAGGGCATTTTAGGCCACAGTGTTGAAAAGTAGCTCTATGGTGTTTATAAACCCGCTTGAAATCACATTTCTTGAGCAATGTTCCCGGCATGCCAATGTCGTTTAGTTTTGCCCACGCAAAATCTACCATAATCTAGTGATACTGCCTTGAATGTGCATGTGCAATCTTATGTGTTGACAAAGTAACTTGAAAAGTTTTAAAACTTTTCAAAATGTAATCCAGAACGACACTGCGATCAAGATAAGTTCATGTGACTTGTTTTTGTGGTTTTATGTGTTTCCAATGGCAAAAAGCTTTTGTTTGCAGCACAGCTTTGAAAATACTTGGACTCAAGGGGGTTTTATTAGGAAGGTGTACTCATATGAATAAATAGTAAACTCTAAGAAAGAGTTAAGCAGATTTTGCCTTGAAAAACTGTTGTAGTTCTTTGAAGAAGATTGGAAGCACATACACAGGGGACATGCAGTTGATACATTCCGCTTGGATTTCTAAATGGTATTTGACAAGGTCCCTTCTCAAAGGGTCTTAGAGAAACTCAGCTGTCATAGCACAAAAGGGAAGGCCATCACATTTTGAAATAACTGACTTAGAAGATGGAAAGCAGAGACTTGGAATAAATGGCCAGTATTCTCAAAGGGGAAAGGTTGACAGTAGAGTCCCACACTCTGCGTGCTGGGGCTACTCTGTCCGTTAAACGATGAGGGAAAAGGAACAGAAAGGGGACAAAGTTTACTGATAACAATAAATGATTCAGGGGAGTAAATACAAAAGCTGATGTGAAGATCCGTGCAGGGAGTGGGTAATAAAATGGCAGATTACATTTTCAAATGATAAACAGAGGAGGGCAAAGAGTGTGTAGGGACTTAGGAAAAAAATACGCAGATCATTGTCACATCAGTTTATAAAGCCATAGCATATCTGTGCCTTGAAAACGCTCCTCGGCGTTATTCCCTCTTCTAAGTGGAAAAATAAATTAGAAGAGATACAGAGGCAGACTACACGATACCCAAAGGTATGGAATTGCTTCTGTATGAGAAGAGATAAAAACTGAGTAAGGATCTTCCTTTGCCCTATGGAAAAGGATAACTAAGGGTGTTTTAAAAGAAACCTATTAAATCATAAGTGGAATGGAGGTAAATAGAGATGCATTATGATTTGGGGAGTTTCTTCTGGAGTTTTTGTCCCCTGTAATACAAGAACATGCCAAAATCAAGTGAGTTTATAATCCACCAGATTCAAAATAGGCAGAAAGAGGTGTTTCTCCTCAGAGTGTGTAATTAACCCATGGAAAGCATTCCCACAGAATGTTCAAGATCCTGGACAAGTGTGACAAAGAGAAATGAATAAGCAATTATTGATAGAGGGACACACTTCTAATTCACAAAGGACGTAACTGTGATTTTCTAGGGTGTTAAGAGAGCTGATATGTGTTGTTCTGTCCTCTAGACATCCATCGGCTATGGTTGGAGACCAAATCCTGAACTAGATTGCTATATGTTATTCTCAAATTTGTTAGATTTCTTTGTTCTAGAGGATAACTGGTTAATACATCCTCAAATACAATAGGGAGGAGAAGTGAATTACCCTATTTTTGAAATATTTTGTGGCAGGACATTGAACATATGCAAGAGAGTCATACTGGAGGAATTTTTCACTTTTTACTCGTCTTACCACTGATAAATAAAGAAGCCGGCAGACGAAGTTCTACTGTGATATCTTAATCGGTCTTTTTGTTAATATAATCTCTCAGTAAAACATTAGACCTTAGGATGAAACTGCCTTTGAATCTTGGGAAAGAAAGACCTAGGTGAAACCTTTGAAAGGCCATAATGTAATGTGTTATGTCAAGAGAAAAAGACAACACTCATGTGAGCTTCTACCAGAGGACCAGAAGCTTCCCAGGTGCCAGAAAGCCACAAAAAAGAAGGAGTAGCAGTACAGCTTGCTTTCATGCTGTCCCTTCAATTTTCTAAAATCATGGTTGTATGTGCTCTGCAGTTTATCTACCTACTAAATAAATAAATAAATAAATGAAGCACATTAGACATCTCTGGGACTGCTGAGAAAGGAGTCTGGCCCAGCCGTAGTAGTTTATCTGTGCAAACAATAGCTGTCATACATGATCAGATTATCTGCCAGCAGGATCTGATTAATTACCATCTGACTATGCCTCAATTATTCATAACTTATCCAGAGCACTGCTTACCTATACATAAATACTGGAAGCATAGTATGCCTTGTATATGAAATAGGTATGAATAGAATCATTATCATATAATTACATGTTGAAAATATTTTAAATATAGTTTTATATTTAAAATCACTTGCTGTTTGGTCACATGCATAAAACTTTTTAATGGGTGTTGAGATTTGGATTATTCAGCTAACATATGTAGGTTTATAGCTAGAGCTGACTAAAAATAATGTACAATTCCTATTCATTTTTTTGAAAGAAAAACTCTAATATTTCCTATTTATTGGCACATGTATTTGGGGATTTTCCACAAAACATGAGACAAGACTTTTCTTATTATTTTAAAACGAAAATGTTAGAAATTTTTAAATGGAATTCATCTGTATGGCATAATTTTAGCTCTAAAAAGTTTCAGTGCTGTGTTATTGAACATCACTGCTTACTGCTTATTTCCTGTGAGCAAGCATTGATTCAGTCAGTGCCAACTTTTCTGTAACAACAAAATAAGAATACACAGTGCAGAAAAATATGAACCAGATGGGAAGGACATGTCCCAGTTTTCTTAATATTAGCATACTTACCAAATATATATATTGATATATGAGTGTGTGCGCACATGTGAGTGGACACACCTGTGATTTCAAAAAAATTAAAAGGAAACTTATGTTTCTCATATCCTGAACAGCATTAAGAGCCAGACTTATATCTTAAGGGTATTACAGGAACATTTTGCTGGGGTATAATGGATCCTGATATGTGATTAAGCTCCCCGTATTTGTTTTATGGAAACAGTGTTTGTATGAACAAATTGAACAATCATTTGTTATCTGATCTGTTTGTACATCCAGGTTCCTAATCTGAATGTAGAGACATTTGGCCACGGACACATATATCTCCTCTGCCAGGTTCTTGGATTGAATGTAATTGCATACAGCTTCACAGTACAGGAAAAAGGCATTTGCCTTATTATTACACCTACGCTGATATGACCTTTTTAAAGGTATGGGAGCTGTTGTGACAGAATACTTCTGCTGCAACTCACATGAGGAGGTCTGCCTGTGCCTATCATGGTGTAGCTTCTTATACCCTGAATGGCAGACTTCTGAAGGAGCTTTTCTCACTATCTCTGGAGGATGGCAGTTCAAACTTTATGGTTTCCCTCTTCACTTTGGTAGCCTGGATTTTCTGGAGATCCTCACTGGATGCTCATTGGCATGGTTGGGCTTCTTTGAAACCCAAGGACCCAGATACCTTCACAGACCAACGGCTGAGCTGGCAGAAAGCAGGCAGGCATCTTGTGGCAGTTTACTGAAAATTAAATGCCTTTGTGAAATCTAGGTTCAGTGTTTCTACATTTTTCAGTCAAAAACTGTTCACTTGGAAAATTTCTGACCAGTGTTTTCTGGAGGCTATAATTTGAGTGAATTCAACATGTGCTGCAAGACATGACAACAGATCATAATGGTGAAAGGAGGAAAGGAAAACTGCTGTTGGGAGAAAGCTGTAACAGGGAATTCAGATAATGGTTTTTGAGGGGGGTTTTTAATGTTGTAGTTTATGTGGTCTTCTATATTTTCAGGCATGTACAGGGAATTCAGATAATGGTTTTTGAGGGGGTTTTTTAATGTTGTAGTTTATGTTGTCTTCTGTATTTTCAGGCATGCAGCTCTAAATCACAGATTGGTGCTGCAAAGCAGACAAGCAACATGAGTTATATTATCACAGCTCACTTTGTTATTTTTTCAGTCAGGCAAGAGTTTGGGTTTGATAGTATCTATTCACAGAATACTGTTGGCAGTTTGTGTTTTTTAAAAAAATGCATTAAAGAAAATCTTATTTCCAAAATAATACCAAACTGAAATCAGGTTATTTGTATATATATGTAGAAGCATGAAAAACAATGGAAAACATTTTTAGGAGGCTATTCAGAGAACCAGTCAGAAAAATCCCGTGGATTTTTGTGGCAGAATTTCCTTTGAAAACATGGGCCTGCATGTTTTGGTATCAGCTGGCCTGAATGCCTTCTGTAACACTGTGGTAAGGGGTCACACTCAGAAGATAAGAGGAATCCTGGTACCTAGATAGATGCCTCTGTTTGAAAAAATAGTGATGTTAGGTAAGTCGACTTTTTAAAAGCTCCAACTTTGAATGCATACAAATTATAGTGATCCTGAGGGAGAAATAACTTCAAGCTGTCTTACTTGGAAAAGATTTGGGGTCATTGATAAAGTAATTACCTTTAAATAGTTAATCTATTGCAGGCATGCATACACTTGAGAATATTTATTCTGGAGAGTTCATCCAGCTTTTAAGTACTGGTGAATCACAGCTTGCAGACTCCAGCTCCAACATGGGTTAACAGCATGGATTTTATTACAAGCTTCCTTGACATGAAGCAGGTAAAAGCAAAACTTCAAAACCATTTTCCTTTGTTGGGAGAACCCCCTAAAGGAATTCAGAGGAAATGGTGCTGTCTGTCAGTTACAGTTACAGTTAGCCAGCAGTCTAATGTCTCAGCAAGCAGCACTGCAGTCACTCAGTAATTTGAGTGCTTCATGCCTCGAAGGCTATAAAATTTTCTGTATGGTATACAGCAATAGCTGAGTTGTTCAACAAAAGGATTGAATTCATGTTAATGTATGCAAGGATTCATCTGGAGCATGTGTCACCTATGCAATGGGAACTATAGGTCAGCTGCTTCTTTAAGAAGAGGTTTGGATTTTTTTTTTCTGAAATCTTCTGCATCAGCTGTGTTTATAAAATACAGAGTCTGCAATACAGAGTCTGCACTATTTTAAAACACGGTTAAGTTTCAAACAATAAAATATACAAAAGTGTTATCTGAGTTTTTTTAAAAAGGACTGTGTAACTACAGGTCTAGGTGTCATTTGATCTACATAGTTTAACACATTTCAGGGCTGAAAGGAAATAAACTGTCAAAGGCATTATTGCTGGCAGTATGAGCAGCCACATTTCCACCTCTAGCCCATGAAATAGTGACATGGCCACTATGACGCAAAGTCCTAGCAATGCTAAATCTGCTGTGGGGCCAGGCACACCTGGATATCAGCAGGGAGGAGGAGAGGTGAGGAGTCTGCCTTTCTTCTTACAATACATAGCTGTGAGCAATTTCACAATCTTTATACGCAGGCAAGAGCAACTTACCCCACCCTCCAGAGTGCTCTGCAACAGCTGAATCGCAGCAGCTACAGAGACATCATGCAGACTGTTCCTGTGATGTAAACCGCTCTAATGTAGGTGAAGTTGGGAAGGCAAAAGCCCAGTCGGCTAGTACGCACCCTGAGCTCAGCTCTTATACACAACACAGTTCATATGCATAATATGCATTGTGTTCAAGCTACATCTAGATAAGAGGATGGAAATATAGCGGCTGCAAAGTCCAGAGTGCTAAACCCAGCATTTACCCTGGTAGTGAAATACAGCTCAGGCTGACCAGTGCTGGCTTCAGCAGCCTCTGGTGGCAGGGCTTCTGCAAGAGCCCAATTTATTTTGTAGCTGCTCTTTTCCCAGCAGAACCTTCAAGAAAAGAAGACAGACATTTCTTCAGTAGACAATTCTTTAGGGGGATGACCTTAAACAACAAGAAAAACAAAAAACCAAAGCACATTGCTTTTTATGTGCCAGGATTTTCCCCAGATACTGGAAGTGTTTACTGTACTGCATCGTACTGCATCCTGCACCATTATCAAGGGCGTACTTCTAGGTGGCAGTGTCTTTTGTGCAGTGATGGGCTTGTCTGAAAATTCATAACTACGTAACTGTTTCTCTAGATTCACAAAGCAGTTTTAAAAAATGTAGGCTCAAATGTATAACAAAGAAAAAATATGAAAGTATTATTTGTTGTCTAATAATGCCACAAAAACATTGCCTCATTCTCATTGTCACTATATTATAACAAAGGTAACAGGAATGATATAAGAGTTACTGTACAGCACAATTGAAAGAATTTTGTCAGCAGCTAAAAAAAAGGTGTGTTAGACATCTCCATGTAAGCACTCTATCTGGATCTAAATATTTAAACACAAGGAAGCGATTTGTCCTAGAGGTAAATGACGCTGTTTTTTAAAACTAATCCTTTTCTCAAATATATTTGTCTGATTGTAACTTGCAGACATTACCTTTCGCTATAGCTTTGAGAATGACACCGCCTGCTTTCACAGGTCCTGGCATTTGAGTCTCATCAAGGAGAGGCAGTGTGGCTTAACTGGCGCTACCAGTTTCCGTGTTATCCAAGTATAACTCAGGCACTCTCCTCTGCAGAACTGCCAGTCTGTTGGCTTTCACAGGAATTGGAATTTGCTTTAAAACTTTATTCAGAAAGAAATCATGGTGCTGGGGCTGCACAAGAAAAAGTGTATTGGAAACATCACTTGTCCTTCAGAGCAGTGACTGGGGAAATTGTGCTGTCTCCTATGAAGTGGACTGTTTAAAACTTCTTTAAAATATATACATCAAAAGCAAGACTATGACATAAGCCTACCTATTGCTGCAGTTCATATACTGTTTCCTCTTTTAAATTCATAGTTACACTGTTAAAAAGGACCACAGCAGTTTTTAAGTGCTTCACAGAACATGTGCATGTGTGTCTCTGTGTAGGCATGTGTCTCGTCTCACCCTAGGGGTGGGATTTATGATTCCCTAGAAGGTGTATTAACTAAGCAGCCAACCTCTGCTTGGCAGAACCACAAAGTCGGCAGAGTCATGCCAATAACTCAGATAAACAATATAACACAACTTTATTTAAATAAACTAATGGGCTGAATAACAACGGTTAAACCCAATGTGGGTATTGGATAAAGTAGGCAATATCAAAAGAATTTAACAACCCTGGTTTGTAACCACAAAGTCGGCAGAGTCATGCCAATAACTCAGATAAACAATATAACACAACTTTATTTAAATAAACTAATGGGCTGAATAACAACGGTTAAACCCAATGTGGGTATTGGATAAAGTAGGCAATATCAAAAGAATTTAACAACCATGGTTTGTCATTAGCACAAACTAGAACACTGGTGTAGGAAAACACAGAAGATAGGAGTAGAAAAGGAAAGAAGAGGAAAACTAAGAGGATAGAGAAAGCCTCACCTTCACCACCCTTGGAACAGTCTCCAGAAATACCCGTCCTTGCTCAGCAGGATCTGCTGTCGCTCTTAGGTTCCTCTGGTGGTGGGAGTCACGCGTGCACCAACTCAACCTGCTGGGGTCTCACCCTTTTTAGGTCTCAGTTCCTCAGCTGAATGTGTGCAGTTGCTTCTTCTGGATGATTCCAGAAATGCGTTTGGGGTCCCAGGACATACACACTTGAATGAGGCTGGAGTCTCTGGTGGGTTTTGCCCCTTCCACTGCCATACCACAGAGTGACCCCTCATTCCTGCACATATGCAGTGAAAGCCTCCTTGTTCCCGCTCCTAGGGAATCACCTAGGGGATCAGGTTCTACCCGTCCTCCAAGGCAATGGAACTGGAACATCCAAGCACCTGGCAATCCAAGTTAACATGACAAAGCAGCACATATCTGAAGACAACTGATGAAGGCATCATACCTAATATCAGTCCCCCACAGTACGTACATGTGTTTCCCATTTCTCCTTTATTTTTTTCCCTTGATATAGTACTGCTTTTCTGTCTTAGGTTCTACTGAATTTCTGAAAAAACTGTAGTTACACATTGTTTTCTCTCAGACATTGTTTTCTCATGAACATGCAAGACTAGCCTAGTGGCACAAGAATCCATTTCCAGTTGACACTTCATTGTCAGTTGCTTCACCCCATTCATTAAGTGCTGTGTAGAGACCAGAAACTGGAGGTCTCTCCTCCTTATAGTAGTTTACATGGTATATCGATACAGCCATATTTGATTCCTTGTAGAGACACCCAGATTTGCCCCAAACAAAGCAATATCAGAAGATGAATAGTCCCATCAGTGGCATATCCTCCTGCTCTTAATTAACTCTAATGAAGTCACACTGAAGTGCTGAACTAGTGCGACCTTAATGCCTCTGGTATGCAGAGCAATTTGTTCTGAGATAACTTGGTTATCTCCACACTGTGCCATGTACTCAGCCAGACATCTTTTGATTCTCCTTACCTTGGTTCTCTCTTCCTTCCCTGGCTTTAACTGAACCG
>NW_010398152.1:5206-10891 GCF_000710305.1 Buceros rhinoceros silvestris | reverse complement strand
CCGCTTTCTTTCTCTTCTCTGGATCATACTTAACTGAGAAATTTTTAGAAGGGAAATTTGCAATGTTTAAAATCAAAAATACAAGATTTTTAGAAAATTCATATAAAAGTCCTGCTTCTTACCATCTTCTTCGTTCTGAAGGCAGGATATCCAGGAATTTTGAAAATATAGCCCCTTAGTTACTTAAATGTAAAGAGCCAAAGTGTTTTACTCTTTCTAAAAAAGAGTCTGGTCCACCTATATTCACTGGGTGATGTGATAGACAGACCTGTCTGGAAAGGTCTCTTATACTTACTTGAAGAGGGAAAATTTGTATTTTAAAAGAAAATTTGCATTGGTGATTTAATTTGTTGTCAATATAATCACAGAAAAGAAGTATGTCTTTTAGAGTCACTGGGAAAAACTTACAGAAACAGTCTAAGATATCTATATTTCTGCCACTAAACCAGAAATTGTTCTTTCAAAAATTATCTAAATCTGTTGAGTTGAAAAAAAAAATCAGCTGTATTTTTGGCAGACTAATAACACCTATGTCCCATTCAGCAATGACAGAAGAAATGGTTACAGGGTACCTGAAAAGTTCTTTCAGTTCAAAAATTTCAAGTCAAAACTTTCAGATGTTTCCAAAAGAAAAATATTTTTTAATCTCTTTTTTTTTAACAGAATTTTTCTTTAAATATGGAGAGTGATCACTTTTTGGATAATTTCCCATGACAGTCTGAACTACCTACCCTCCATGCAACATCAGCTACACAACAGTTTTGTAAGCAATATCTATGAAGTGCATTTCTGCTAGAAATGTCCAGGTTTTGGGCAAATCACAGGTTTTGAAAGTGTCACTGGAGATAATGTTTTCACAGGGGAAGTAAATTTGAGATGACTATGCAATGAAATGAATGACAACACAGGCAATAAAAAGAAAGTTGAGTAGTGGTGGGTTGGAAGACTTGAAGCCAAAAGAAACTGTCAGATGCAGGAGCTGAATTGCTTTGAAGCAGGGAGAGTAAGAAAAAGGTGAATTCTGGTAGAGCTTTTGTGTATGAGTGGACCTGCCTAACTGAGCAAGCTGGTTGAAGTAGTTTTACACAGCTCAGAAGATTTGCCCTGACCACTTGAGCTCTCTTTTAATAGCTACAGTTGAAGGAGGAGCATAATCTTGAGGAAAAATCTATATATAAAATTAATAATACAAAGCCCTTTGTTACTGTGTTGGATTTTTTTTCTGTTTTGATTTGAAAATGATCTCATGTTTGATGCCTCCAAGAAAAAACCTGGTAAACTGAAAGATAGCAGCTCTACAGCAAAAAATAACAACCTAGAAACAGTAGCCCTCATTTTTGTCTGGGCTAGTCATGGTAACATCCCCTTTCGCAGTCTAGAAGCTTTGAAAACCATATTCTTGTCTCCAGCTTGTTGACTTCAGGGGCTTTAAACTAATTTGGGAATGCCTTCTTCAGCAACTCTTAATTTCTTTTCCCAGTTCACAGAGCTGTTAGAAAGGAGTTCACTTGGAGACAATGGGAAATCCAGAATCAGTCAATTCAAGATAAATCAGTGGAGTTTTACAAACAAAGTAGGACATAAAATAAGGAAGGAGTAGCTCACTTTTGCCTGTGAGTGCCAGTATTACGTTTTCTCTGCAGTATGTATTAGGAAAAACAGCAGCTTGTGAGAAAAAAAAAAGAGAGAGAGCAAGCATATTCCCTTGCTCAAATAAGTAATCAAAAAAGTGTTAATTTTGCTATAGTTTGGGGAGTTTTGTAGAAAGTAGAAATAATTATGTTTTTAATTATTTGATCTAACAAGAAATGCAGATTTTTCTGTGCTAGATAGCACCCAAAATCTCACATCTGATGCTTAATTATGTTCTTAGATAATCTGTAGATACATGCATTCATATCCCTTGTTTAGTTATCCTAGAGTGAAAAAAAAATCACTATACTTCTTACTGAATTAAGTTGCTGGTTAATAGTATCAAGGTTCAAAAAAAGAAAAAAAAAGAGCAGGGGAGGGGTGCAATAAAAGAAAGTGTCGCTTTCAGGGAAAGCAAAATTCCTTAAATCTCTGTTGATAAGGGTTTTTTTCTAAGAGGTCACTAAACTTTACTATGGCCAATTCTCCTTTCAAAGTCAGATTACATACAGAAACAGATTTTCAACTGGTATAATTCTACTAGTCTGCAGTCCTCCAGTGCACTCATGGTAGTTTAAACCACCAAAGAAGGTTGTGTAGTCAATTTTCTGTGAAGCTGTGTTTACACCAGTGAAAATCAGAGCACATTGGTCTCATCATTAGAGTAAGGTTTATGATGATGTAGATTAAAATGTTCAAACATGTCCTAGGGTTTGATAGGAGCAACGGTAATGCTTAGCATCTTCATGTACCAATCCTTATTTTCTCTACTACAAGGCAGTACCACATAGTTTACAGCTTTGTGATAGTGTCGTCCTTGATAGGCTCAAAAATCACCACTGCACTTATGTCGTCTCTATTACAATGGTCAAGTGTAATAACAGGAAAGCTAGTACCAGACTTTGAAGGAATTTTTGCTAGATTTTGGTTTGGGGTTGGGGTTTTTTGTTTGGTTCAGTTTTGGGGGAGGGTGGGGGTGGTGTTTTGGTTTGGTTTGTTTTTTTAATGTCTTCAAGCCAGCAGTTTGCAAGAGGCTGCTTGAAGAAGTCAGGGTGTGTACTGTTTTCCTATAGGCTTGTGTGACTTCAGAATCGTTCTGACTAGAAAAAATAGTGCTTCTCTTCCTGAGCAAGGAAGAACTTGCCCATACAGATGATAAAAGATCATATGATGACTATACCTACTCATGCTATGCAATTAGATTTGGAGGAAAACTTGGGAAGAGAAAATTGTAAACAGCTGTCAGATGAGTCACTGGCTATTCATTTTACGTGTGACAGAATCTGCTGCAAAGAAGGTAAGTTTCAAAAGCTGAGAGTGCCACCACAGTGTCGAAGAGCATTCCTCTCTTCCAGGACACAAAGGAAGATACCATCTCCATGACTGAACTGACCTTACAGTGATTTTTGAGAGTGACGCCCTTAAAAAAAAAAAAAAAAATCAGCAGAGGCAAATATCCAGTGTGAATGAATATAGGATTTTGGGGACTCATGGTGAAATTCAACCTCAAATCAGAGCTAGGATATAACATTGTAGCACAAACTCACTGCTATCTCCTCCTAAATACCTTGGGTGGAATCCTGAGGCGTGAAATAGAGGAATGAGGAACCATTGCCTTGCCTGTTGAGGACTATGGAAGCAGTTGGACCATCTTTCTGTACTGGGACCAAATGTAAGCAGAGGTATTAAAAATTGCTAAAACAGTGTAGTAATTGCCAGCTTGCAGTCTATAAGGGTATGCAGAAGTACGCAGAAGTGAGGGTAGACCAAGTAAAAGAGTTCTGAAGGTTCAGGACTTCCGACTGAACAAGACTCTGGAGGAACAAATGATGAGCATTAAAGTCTAAAAATGTAAGCCTGGGTTTGTCTCCACATTGTTTCTTTTTCTAGGTGTAAAGCAAGAATAATGGATTGAAAAGTACTTGGATAATTGTACTACACAGTTGCCATGTGTTATCAGTAGTACAAATAAGACTTTTTTACGAGTAATCCTTTACATAAGATCATGCACTTCTTTAACTTATAAAGAAATAGGTTCTTCTTTAGCAATTCACTGCTGGTTTGGAACTAATGCCGAAGTTTATTGGGCTTGTCTTTAAACATTCCCAGGTACATTGTTATTGTTTAGGAAAAACAAATTCTTAAGTATTTTCTAGTTTCTGTCTTTGTGTCTGTAATTGACATTGTGTCACTCCCTATTCTGCACAACCTGTAACATTCTTTACTTCAGGCCACCTGAATTGCATAAGCATAAGAAGTCCCTTTTGACCTTGGAAATATTTTCACTTCATGCTGAGTGCAAATTTCTATATTCAGTCTCACAGGGAAATATGATTTTACGAGTAACTTTTGTAGTCCTTGATTCTCTGTTTGGCACATCATCTAGAAAATTTCATACAAAATGTTTTGAACTAAATGAGAAGCATCTATAGTTCTGAAACAAGGGATGGATGAGTGCTTTGTAAAATAAAAACTAGTTACCAATGATAAGCAAATTGAAATGGTTCATAGCTTCCAGTGAAACACTTAAATACTTGTCTGAAGCCTCTTCAGACATATTCAAATACTTTCAAACTAAGAGGGCAAGATCATGACGTTTTTGTATGGTGTGGGTAGTGTCCTAGTACACAGGTAATCTAATTGACATAATAAATCAAGACAATCACGATACGATTCTTAAGTTCACCAGAGGCTCCTCAGGAGATTTCCAGAATATTTTTGGAGAGCATATTGCATTCTCCTACAAACACTGGTGTCAGTATCCCATCAAATGCAAAAAGAACTTCTGCATCCTGTGCTCAACCATCTAAGCATTAGCATGATGCACGCTAAGAATATGAATACAGCATCATATTGAAGGTGATTATCCTTGTTTGTACATCTTCTTGAAATGGACCTGAGCTGATATTGACACTTAGGAGCTAACCACCTCACCTCACCTTACTACATCATCCTTGTTTCAATAGCTATTCAGTTACCCAGGAATCCACAGCCCTTCAAATTCTTATTTCTTAAATAATGGATAGAAAGACTAAAATGAATGAACAAAGAGCAGAAATAGAAAGAACCTGAAACAGAGAGACAGGTGTAAAAGGAAGCATGTTTAGAGGAGCCTCCCTTATAGACAGAACATGTGGATGTTTTTACAAATGCGTATAATGATATTTGTCCTTTTCCTCTTTAAAGCAGCTTGTTAGTGTGCAAAGTTACCTTTTCATTAGTTTTCCCTACTGCACTGAAGACAGCGGAAGATGTTAGAATATTCAGTAAAATGCTCGGCCACTTGAGCTGCATTACCCAGTGTGTGCTTGATTTGAGTTCAGCATTATTGAAGGTAAAAATATTTCCTTCTCCTTTTGTAATTTTAGATTAGAGCTAATTGGTTTTGCCTTATAAGGAAGAGAAGACTTCAGATTATTTCTTTCCCTGTGGGAAAAACAGAGTCGATTATAAATCTGATATTGTCACTCAGCAGAAGATAAAACTAAATCTGTCATCTTGTATGACTGCCTTCCTATCACCACATGAAAGAGAGTGAGAGAGAAAGAGCTGTCTGTTTGCTCAGCAGTGGACCATTTGAGAGGAAAAAAGAATTCACTTTCTGTAAGGTATGTCAAACAGCGATGCCAGGAGGCGTTTTCAAGAATCCCAAATGAAAGAAAAGGGAGACCCCAGACTGATTTAGGCAACATTGCCATAAGCACTATTAGTACAGTCAAATCAATACTAGAGAAACGTGCCTTAAGGCCTCAGTTGCTCACAAGGTCTGAGCTCTGAGAAAGGCTGCCTACCAGGAACAAAATCACGGCTTATCAAAATTGCAGCGTGACATTTTAAGTGTTGCAAGTCAGGGCCTTCCGTTCATTGTGTCCTGGTTTGCGTTAGAACAGGATTAATTCTCTGTTCAGTGATGTTACTTTCCAGCTCAGTCTCTTCCATGTGACGGCACTTTCTGAAGCTAACGGCATATTGTTGCAGACAGCGTCTGCTTCTAGAAGTGACAGCGCTTGATGTTCACCATTACTACCAGGGCCTGCTGTGCAGAAAGGGTCT
>NW_010398152.1:0-5062 GCF_000710305.1 Buceros rhinoceros silvestris | reverse complement strand
GACCGAGTCCACTGCTAAATCCTGTCTGCCATGGTGGCTATGCAGTCAGTGACAGGCCACACCTGTGGGGAGGAGCGGATGGGACAGGTGACCCTAAACTGACCAACAAGGTGTTCCACCCCACAGGCGTCATATTCGGTATAAAGCTGAGGGATCACAAGGGTCAGCTCTATTCCTCACTGGATGGTGACAGAGAACTCTGTCCATTCTGACTTTGATCCCAATCTGCGAATCTGCTTCCTGAATCCACTTCCGGAATCCAGCTTCTGAATCTGTTTCCCGTCTGTCACTGAGTCCAGCCTGGGACTTCCCCAGCACCTGCTCACAGCATCACTAGTGAAAGTGATGCAATTGCCATCAGGGGGGTTGGCTTCAGTATTTTTTTAATATATATGTGTATACGTTTCATCTCATTGTTACTATTTTCATTAAAGCAGTTTTATTTTTATTTTCCAATCTCTAAGACTGTTGTTCGTTTTCTCTTCCCTTTTGGGAATGGGACTTCCCCAGCACCTGCTCACAGCATCACTAGTGAAAGTGATGCAATTGCCATCAGGGGGGTTGGCTTCAGTATTTTTTTAATATATATGTGTATACGTTTCATCTCATTGTTACTATTTTCATTAAAGCAGTTTTATTTTTATTTTCCAATCTCTAAGACTGTTGTTCGTTTTCTCTTCCCTTTTGGGAATTGAGAGGGGTTAATAGAGAGCATCTGTCATTCATCTAGTGGCTGGCCCAGCCCTAACCCTTGACAACTACATTTTCAATTTTGCTGCTCTCACCTGAAGATTTCTTTCAGTATTAACCCTAAGTGAGCAATCCCTCTGCAGATCAAAATTTATATAGCAATGTCTCCACTTTACATGGTCCATTTAATTTTCAGCTCACATGTGTTAATGAATGAGAATGTCTGTATTTTGTAGTTGAAGAATAGCCCACTTGCTGTGAAAATACTTGCGGTATAAATAAATGCTTCTTTTACGTTAAATATGATTGTCTTTTTAGGGTTTTAGTAGAATATGCCTCTGGTGATAGATAAAGGTGCAAAATTTTTGTCACTGCTTCCAGTAAAAGGTAAAGATTTGGGGGATTCAAGTATTTTATTTAAACAAAAATCTTTTTTGTTTTTAAAAGCATGAACAAAATAGGTAATACTATGCAACAGACTAATCTGTTCTCATCCAGGATATGTTAGTGCCTTGCTTTTGTGATATATGTTGCTTGAAATGGCAATACTCATTGCTTAGAGCTTGAAAGAGAATGGAAGCCTCATGATGGAATCTAGGGGGAAACTTGCCCTGTGGAAAGATTTTGAAAATCTGTCTCAATCTGAGCGATTCTGAAAGTAAAGGCAAAAAATGACCTCACAAAATGTTTCTGAATCTGGGAATAAAGTTGCCTTTGGTGAGGTTACTTAGAACACTGACAGGGGTAGAAGAATCAGGGAAATTCTGAGGATTTCCAGCTGAAAATAATTTTCAGAAAATGTGGGAAGTATTTAATACAAGTTTATGCTGAAAAATTACTTTTATGTATGGAAATCATTTGCTTTCCTTAGATAGACAAGATTTTTATGCAAGATAGTAGAAGTTAGAGGTGAAAAAGTCTTCATTAGATAATTTTCCAATGAAATAATTTTAGAAAGCTGTATACTGTTGGAAATTTCTGAATGGCTGTGAGGAATTTCATACCAATGTCAATAGCGTTTTTCCTTAAAAATTAAATTTTGTACTAGCAATAGCACTCTAAGAAGTAGTGTCTTCCTGTAAAATGCTAATTTTTTAAAAATCTTCATAGGTGATTACAATCACTAGCATTTCAACTTCATGCTTTATATGTACAAACATTGAAATTAAATTTCCCCCCAAGACATTGCTAGAATTGCTTTGGTTTATTATTTTATTTCTAAACTAAATATATTACTAATGTCTTCATACACAAATGCATCCAATATAGGTCTTCTCTCCAAATGGTGGTAGAGCTCTTTGACGTCTGCTGTGCATCAGAGTGTCTTAATAAAAATGTCAGATATTAGCTGGAGTGCAGAGACCTCAACCCTCGCTAAAAAAAAAGTTTTACTGGGATATATGTTATACCTTGCATCAAAAATGCTAAAATATATAAATGTGAGATAGGAAAGTTTAAGGCTTCTAGCTTTAGGAGGAAGCCACAGCTACAGAACTTTCCATATACATATATATATATATATATATACTTGTTCCCTATGTTTATGTCCTTGCACAGTGACCCATCTAACTTGCCTTTCTGAAAGCAGCTGGGAAATTGGAAGTTATGGGTAAAATATCTAGTCCTCCAACAGTTCAAAACTTGGTAAAAGTAAATTTTAAAAATTCACATAACTGCAGAGGCATATAAGTGGAGTTTAGGCTTTGGACTGGGTGTAGAACTCCACAGACTTGATCAGACAAACTCTATTGCAAGCACCGACCAGATACATTTTCTGCTGCAGGGAGCAGCATGATCTGTTGTATTCTGGTGGGCAGTTACTGGGTTGATTTTTCAGATAATTTCAATCACAGTACAGTACAGAAATCTACCTTGGCTGTAGCACAGGTGATGTTTGTGCCCTGGGATGACTCTGGGATAGAGACTTTCATTCAGCAGAAAATTACATGATTGCCGTTGGTCTTTTCAGCCTCTGTGACTGACTGAGAACCAAGAGGACTTTACAGCTAGTACCTATCTGAAGTGAGCAGATGAAAAGTCTCTTTCCAGTCAGAGAGACAGTCTGGAATGCAAACAGTTTGAAAATACTTCTGTTCATCACCTCTTGAATTTCAGGTCCTTGATGTATTTTTCAGGCTGCAAGAATCTTTCTGCTCTAGTGCTACATTATTAGAAAATCTGAATATTATGAAGCAATGAAAATTATTGCATGTGGAAATCGGACACAGAACCAGAGAGGCTGCCATCACAGTGTAGAGGACAGACGGAATTTTGCTGCCTGGTGAGTTGTGGGAACTCATTGGTTTCCTTTTTTCTCCACAATAAAAAAAAAATTCTGGTTTTCCTCCTGAGGTCCTCTCAGACTGGGTCACATAATCACCTTTGCAGAGGCCTGGGGGGTAAATGGCATCTTAGATTCTCCTCTCCTGATCTTTGAATACACTTAGGATTTATTTTTACTGGTGAAAAAAATGTAGATAAGGGTTTTTTGGCATGCTGCAGATAAACGTGTAACATACGGGAAGCCAGTGTAGAAGTACAACCCAGTTGTCCTTCCTGGTTTTGATTTCTAGGAATCTTACTTTCTGCTTAAATGAACTCAAACATATATCTTGAAGTAGAAAGACCCTGTGGTACCTGCACAGCATTCTCAAAAAATTGATTGGTCAGAGTTACCATATAATTATAAATGGTATAGGAAAACTGTTTTCTATAACAGTTCTCACTCTTGCTGGTGTCAGTCAGATGCGACTCCACATAAAGTCACTGGAGGCCACCCAGCATGAGTCAGACCAGAGGAAATCAGAACTGTCACTGCAAGCGGTGGTTAGTTAAGGTACAAACAGTAACTGCTGGGTAGTTTTTTGTGGCTTTTTCTCTGTTTGCTCCTTTAAAGCCAGGCTTGTGATCTTCAACAGTTAACAAAAGACTTGAATAGCTCAGTCTCTGAAAACACTTTGGTAGTGCCCTAAGTATCCATATATGCAATAAAGTAGCAAGGTAAATCTTGTCAGATGCCTGCAGTTCTGCAGTTCTGCAGTTTGTGCCTGAGAGCATTTTCAGGAAATTGCCTTTCCAGCGGTCTGCTTCCCGCACCCCACCCCAAAAGGATGCTTCTATAATGGTGCTCATCACTTCCACTTACTCTGCAGGCAGTCATGCTGGGCAAGTAGCTGGATCACTATACAATACAAAAATAATAAAACCTCCCTCAAATCCACCTGTGATAATCTTCACAAATTGTGAATAAACGAAGAGGCATCAATTGACATTTCCGTTGTTATATGGGCACTGGAAAAAAAAAAAACCAACACAAAATAAAACACTGTACTACTCAATTTGTTAAACTTAAAGTTGTATAATATTTGTGTCTGAAGGGCTTTCTATTTCTTTTTCCACTTGTAACATCTTCAGCAGTGTGATAATGTTATTTTTTCTTTGGTAACTTGAGTACAATGGAGTTAAAGGCATTCAGCAAAAGCAGAGTCGGTGCCATAATTCGGGTTGACTATGATAAAATTCCTAATCTAAGTATTTAACATGGTAGCTTAGAGCTTTAGGACACAGAATTTTATTTCTGTCTCCATTTTATACTTCTTTTACTATAGGGTTTAAGGATTTGTTCTAAGAGAGATTAATTTCTTGCTTTTGCTGAGAACTTTGTGTCAGGTTATTTCTCTGCCAGAACCATAATCTAATGTGTAATTTGTGAAGCATGTAGCTGTTCAGGCTTTACAGTACCACACCAGGTGTGCATGTGGGCTGTGAGCAGTAGCAAGAAACAAAAGAAGAAAAGGGCTTTTGTGTGCTATTAAAATGACTTTGTGAGTTTAACACACCACCCCCAATTTTAGCATCGGGAATAAAAATTGTTTCTAGGAAAAGAAATCGAAAAATTTTGGTAGAATTTCCTTTCCTCCACTTCCAAAACAATGGAACATCAGAGTTTTGGTTACATGGAAACACCTGTGCTGCTTCTGAATGATCTAGTTCTATCCTAAAATACCAGTTTGGATGACAGAAGGGTTATGGCCCTACAACCGCTGTGCTGCGCCCAAGGTACCATGTCCTTCTGAAATACCTTATGCACCTCTTATACTTCAATTAGCACATCCAAAATTAGGTAAGGGATCTCTAACAGCTTCAGCACATCATTTATGCATACTTGCAGTATACTTCTGCTCAGAGATTTCTGGTTTTTAAAACAAGAAATTAGTTTCTGTGACATATTTCGTAATAAAGTGGAGATTTAACTCTGATGTCCTCAGACCTTGTGTCATCATTCACATCTGAGGAAAGTGCACGTTGCCATTCAAACATAGTGATGTACAACAGCACCAAGTATGACTGCCTATGTAAGACCCGCAGCAGG
>NW_010398151.1:429-1729 GCF_000710305.1 Buceros rhinoceros silvestris | reverse complement strand
GGCCGCGGCCCCGGCCCCGCCGCCACCCCGCGGGGCCGGGCGGGGAGGATATCCCCGACTCTTCCTTGGGCTGCACGGTTGCCCGAAGAGAGACAGAAGCAGGGAGAGACATAGGTAGGGAGAGCCGAAGGAAATTGAAAACATATTTTAAAATGTAAATGGGTTCGCGCCAGCCCGACTCTGTGTGAAGGGGAAAAGGAGACACACGCCGTGACTAGTCCGGTGGTGGACGGGTGCGGACCCAAACCGTGCCACAAAACTTTCAGTCCCGTTCGTAACGTGTTTAGCGAGGGGACAGGAGCATCTGCCCCGAAGTAGGGTAAAGCAGCGCTCAGAAACATCCACTGTAACTTAAAACAGATTGTCGGTGAGGCAGACGGGGCTGGAGAAAGCCGTTTGGACTGCTCGCCTGTCGAGAGGATGCCGCTGCCCTCCTCGGATATATTCCTCCCCGGCCAGCTAGAGAGAACCATCTCCGGGAGCTGGCACTTTTTAAGGCAGCCGATCCAGGTGACTCGTGTTGTTCGCAGCGAGGTAGGGTGGGCTGCAGATGAGAGTGGGAGGCGGGAGGGGGCTTGGGAAGCAGATGGGAAGGGGTTTGCAGCCAGGCCACTGCAAAGCAGCGAGTTCTTCTCTCTCCTTCTCTTTTCTTTTCTTTTCTCTTTTCTTTTCTTTTCTTTTCTTTTCTTTTCTTTTCTTTTCTTTTCTTTTCTTTTCTTTTCTTTTCTTTTCTTTTCTTTTCTTTTCTTTTCTTTTCTTTTCTTTTCTTTTCTTTTCTTTTCTTTTCTTTTCTTTTCTTTTCTTTTCTTTTCTTTTCTTTTCTTTTCTTTTCTTTTCTTTTCTTTTCTTTTCTTTTCTTTTCTTTTCTTTTCTTTTCTTTTCTTTTCTTTTCTTTTCTTTTCTTTTCTTTTCTTTTCTCTTTTCTTTTTTCTTTTCTTTTCTTTTTTCTCCTGCTTTTTTTTTCTTTTCTTTTTTCTCCTGCTTATTTTTTTTCTATCTTATTCTCATTTCCCTGTCTGCTGTGCTACTTCTATGTTTTCTCTATCTTTTCTGGTTTTCTGCCCTTTTTATTTTTCCTCATCTATTTCCTTTTTCTTTTTTAGTTCCTCTTCTTTTTTTTCTTTTCCTTTTTTATTATCTCTTTTTCGGTTTTAATTTCTTTCTTCTTTCATTCTCCCCTTTTTTCCCTTTTATATTTCTTTATCTTTCTCTTATTCTTTCTTTCTTTGTCTTTTTTTTTTGTCTTTTTTTTTTTTTTCTTGCATGGAAGGAAACAAACCAATAATACGGCTAAGAATAA
>NW_010398151.1:0-361 GCF_000710305.1 Buceros rhinoceros silvestris | reverse complement strand
TTCTTTTTTTTTTTTTTTTTTGTTTTTTTTTTTTTGTCTTTTTTTTTTTTTCTTGCAGGGAAGGAAACAAACCAATAATACGGCTAAGAATAAGAAGGACAGTTTTCTCTCCCCTTCCCATGAACTTCCGCGAGGTGTTTTTGCCTCCATACCCCTTGGGAAGCGGGGAAAGACAGTGAAATAAATAAAATTAAATCTTTCCCTTTCCCTGAAGTTCCCTATGACTTGAGATCCAGGCTGCATTGCTGGGGTGAGGGTGGTCTTGGATGGTAATTGATTCATAACTGTACACCAGGACACCAGAGCACAACAACCCCGGCGCCCCGGGAACTTCTCCGGGGGAGCTGGCTGCCGCGCTGCC
>NW_010398150.1:55812-56045 GCF_000710305.1 Buceros rhinoceros silvestris | reverse complement strand
GCCCCTGCCCCTGCCCCTGCCCCTGCCCCTGTTTCCAGCAGCAGCTGCTGGACATGTGGGAGTGGTTTTGTTTTTGTTTTATTTTTTCCCAAAAATATTACCTTGAGTTGGGTTTTGTTTTGGTTTTTTTAATAATCTCTTAGAGTAATCCAGGAAAATACCCGTTACGGCTCACACAATGCGGATCCCTTGGGGCGCTGCGGGACTATGGCTTGCTGGGATTAGAAAAAAGA
>NW_010398150.1:47085-55733 GCF_000710305.1 Buceros rhinoceros silvestris | reverse complement strand
GGCTTGCTGGAATTACAAGAAAGTTAAAAATTATTCCCGTAGGAAGTCATAAAGGTAGAATAAACTGACAACGCATTTATCTGGAAACATCTGAGGGGACATTGCACACGTACAGCAGTTTCTCGATTAGAAACGAACATTAAACGCCAAACCAGGACGGTTCTATACGCCCGTGGCTCTTGGTGTCCGTTCGACCATGAACCGAAATTCGTCTGGAGCTGGTGACGAGGCACAAACTCGTGTCTACAGCAGAAAGAACGAGGCTGATCATCCAAACCGCGGCTGACAGGGGAAACCGGGTGAAGCCGCTGCCTCTGAGCACAAGAAATAAACGTTTCCAGGCTTGGAAACGTGTGGAGAACAAGGGGCTGTGCCCCTGGTCTGGGCACAGAGAGGGTTGTTGTTGTCACCTCAAACAGCTGTTGTCACTCTGCTGCTGTCTCCTCATGGCACTCGTCTGCTCCTCTTGCTTCTACCTGCTTTAGCCGTGGTGGTGACCGGGCAGTGCTGGGGGCGCGCTGGGCTCGACCATCTCAGAGGTCTTTTCCAACCCAGATGGTTCTGGGAGTTGATGGTCCCACGTCCAGGAGGAGGCACAGCCTGTTCTTAGGGGCAGGGCTGGCACCCGGGTGTCCTGCCCTGGCGCGGAGCCCTGCCAGGCGCTGTGTGTTAGGAACGCAGAGCCACCAGCCTCCCCGAGCGAGGAGGAGAAGCAGCGCCTGCAGGAGGAAGAGCAGACCCTCTTGGTGCAGGGACAGGGAGGGGAATGCCCTTGGCAAGGGGACTGTAAATGTCACTCACTCGGGCAAAAGACGTTTGTTTAAGGATGATAAACATTCCTGAGGAAATGGTTACGATTCGTGGGGTTTCCCCCAGGTGCTGTTCGGTGTGGAAGCTGGGGGATAAATGGCTATGGGGGGTCTGTTGACTGTCCTCTCTGGTTCCTGATGGCCCCAGGGGACTTTCAGCTGCTTTATTTTAGCAGCTTACAGCTGCAGGAACGGCGGTGAAACCCGGCAGTGGCTACAGGACGATGTGTTCAGAGGTGTCGCTCTTCGTTTTGCCAGGGCGCTGGTTAATGTGGACACGGCAGAGAGGTCCCGCCTGTGCTCCTCAGAGCCACCTTCCCCTTCCTGCAGGTGCCAGACGAGCTGCTGGCGAGTGGCTTTGTCTGTACCCCAGCCCTGCTCTTCTGTGGTGTCGGGCACTGAAATTCATGACTCGGTACCTGAGGACAGAAGGGACGACGGGTAACTGATGCGTGGAAGATCTCCGCAATCAAAATCGGTTGTGAGGCAGGAATGTTTATTGTGATTTCAGCTCTACAGAGTTGGGTGCAGCGAGGGTCAGGTACCCTTAAAGGTGCCTGCACACCAAGCTGCAGCACTGGCTTCTTATTTAAAGCAGTAAAGCGTTCACATTCACAGGATTGCTCAACCGCCTGGTACAGATGTATTAGCTTGTCCCGCTCTTGATGTAAATTAGGTCTCCTCCCCTTTGCACATGCGCAGTCTTCTTACATGTTACAGGTCATACAACGTCATGCATCGCATGTCTCATTAACTCGGACTTACTCCTCCCCTGGGAAGAGAAAGTATATTCAACAGTCTGTTAAGCGGGCGCAGTTCGGGGAGGGCTGGTCGTTATCTTGGTCTCCATTGCTCCAGGCCGATTAGGCAATATCTTCCTGCAGAGACAATTCCCCTCCTCTTTATCTTGTCTCAGACAAGGAAGCATCAAGTGATAGGACCCTCTGCCTAAGTCTTCGAGTGATAAGGGGGCGGCTGCGTGAACTTCTCGAGGATGGGACATTCTGCTGCTTCTGATTACTCAGAGCTTCAGGGGCTACTCAAGGGCAGGGCAGTTTGAGCAATTCACAAAAGGCAAAGGCATTTTAGCAAAGCCAACTAAAGGCGAAAGCAGTTCAAATTGTAGCATAGCTAACTAATATTCAAACCTGTGGATATTTTTCTACTTTCCCAACTCACTAGTAGCCTATGAAGGTGCATTTTCATCACAAACAACCCTCCCAGTAATCACCAAACTGGGAACCAAAGAGAATTCAAATTGTCATTGGGTATTGAACTTGGTTTGGCTCTGTACCGTTGGGTTTTAGAGAGTACGTCTATCACCGGTGAAAAAACATGTAACGAGCCAAAAGAAGTGTGTGACAAAGAGGGCTTGAAGCTAAACATGAGGATTTCTCCTGTGATGATGATGATGGTGATGATGATGATGATGATGATGATGATGATGATGATGATGATGATGATGATGATGATGATGATGATAATGGAAGGGCTCTGAAACACAGGTGTGAGCAGAGCAGAGTTAAGCAACTTCTACATTCATATTGGTTTTGTTGAATATATTTAACACTTTCTTTCAAGAGAACAAACTCCCTGCATGCCAAGCTTTTAACCAAATAGCTGAGTACTTGAATTTGTGTGGGTTTTGTATTTAACTGCTTAGCAACGTATTAGTCCTCATCTCCAGTTTACCTAATGCTGTCCTTATCTTGAAATGTGACAGGTCCTCTGTCGGCAGAAAATGCTTTCCAGCCTTTGACCTTTCCGAGTCCAGCGTACTTTTCCTGCTTGCTTTGGCTGCAAACCTATCAGTGAAGCCAAAGCCGGGATCTCATAAAAACCCTAAGAACAAAGTACAGGCATTCGTGAAGCGGGAGCAACATCGTAGTCACGGCTAACCCAGCTGGGGAGGCTGAGCAACGCAGCGAACGCGCAGCCACGGGCAGCGCTGGGCGGGATGGAGCTTCAGGATGATACCACCGAGCAGTGCGGCAGATGTTCGGATGCGGTGGCTTTAAAACCAGCGGAATACGTGGAGAAAAAAGCCCTCTTGAAATACAAGGTCGTCTGTGCTGTAAGTAGGCGCCCGTCTTCAGGGCTGCTCTTTCTAACAGTTCGTGGATCTGCAGAGTGTGTGGGAGGTTCGTTGTATCGGTGTAATCCTTCAGGGCAGTGAACTGGTGCCTCAGTTTTACTGCATGAGTGCACTTGCTTCACTGGCAGGTTTCTAAAGTTGTTCAGGTACTTATCAAGTGAATTTGGGTTTTTTCCCGGCAGTTAACTGCACTTTTTATTTTACCTCGATAACCTGACAGGTCTTTTGCACAGCAAAGATGTTGCTCCAGTACTTTAAAACAAACATGTTCGTGGCCAAAGCAGCGGCAGTTCCTTTTTTCTGACTTTTTGAACTTTGCATTTGTCTTGAACAAAACAGAACATGCAGGCAAGGCGTTGGTGAAAAACACTCAGGAAGCAAGGCATGGGGAGAGACAAATGACCCGTTTCCTACAGCATTATCAGTCCTACACCTCAAATATCCTGTCAACAGCTCACCTAGGGCTTCAAGTCATGCAGCTTCCTTGTAAAAATAACAGCTGCAGGGGGGTTGTCATGAATTTAAATGTTTTCCTGTAGCCAATGCACAGTTTTAAGCCTCTGTTTGTGACCACAGAAGAAACAAACATCAAGTATTTATATGTATGTCTGTATGCTTGACAATCTGTGAATTGAAATTCAGAGGAAGTGACGGGTACTGACTGTGGAAAGACTTGAAACTTAATTTTGAGAACAGCCCTCTGAAAAAGAGAGTCAAGTTCTGACACTCTTCAGCACTATGTCATCGGAACGACTTCATAGAGCACAGCTTCCCATTTAATGCTGCATCGTGCAAGAATTGCAGAAAATACGAGGGAGAAAATTGGAAATGGAGGAAAAAAAGGTCAAGTAAAAAAATAAAGTCAAGTAAAAGACTTTTTTTCCCTAAGTCTTCTATAAAAATAAATGAATCATGAGAAACAATGCAGGAAAGACGCCTGAATATGAAGGAAAGGCGATTATACTTGCAGAGGTACCTGGAAGCATAAAGTGAGACATTTAAGTACTCTAAAACTCTTTCAATCCACTAGTTTTAAAATGCCAGCCTGTACGAAAAAACAAATCTAAGTATTGGAGGTGTGACTGTTAATATTCTACACCATTTATCTGTGGATTTGATCAACTATGTGCACAAAGTCCTTCCTTGGCATCTTTTCCCTGCAAGCTTGGGCAGAGAATTGTGTACTCCCAAAGAGAAGTCGCACTGCTAAGTCCTCCAGAGAGCAGAGCGTGTGCATTAGGAACAACCTTCTCAAGCCCGCGTGGCTGTAGTCCTGAATTCGGACACAGGATTTAGCGGTGGAAAGTCTGAGGGTTTCAGTAGGTGCTACCAGTGTTGCTTCACCTGAAGGATGAACGTCCCCAAATCCAGGGTCCTTGTGTAAACGCTGCAATAAATGCAGCATCTCATCCCTACACCTGCCATGGGCGTTTGGGGGTTGCTGCGGCTCCCGTTGTTGCAGCAGCGGGGATGTTTGCCGCTGGAGTGGCTGTACTTTGGATTTAGTATCACCTATTTATTTCAACTGCAAATGGGAGTTTTAGTGAGAATGGAGGGTAAAACCACAGTGACCCTTCAGGTGAAGAGGGTGTGCCCCACGACTGGACAACCACACCTGGGGACTGTGGAGCCCTCCCTGCTGCCACCTTTCTGCCCAGCCCTGTGTCCTGCCAGGCAGGACAGGCGGTGACAAGGACCGCAGGGTGTTTTTGAGAGCAAGAGTGGGTGACCAGTAGCAGGACGGTGTACGTGCACTCATCCTACCCACACGTACAGTTTTTCTCAGCTCCTTGTAACTGCTCAGTTAAGAGGCTCCACTGTAGTAATACTGAGCACGAGAAATACAGGGACCTGCTGGAGAGGGGCCAGAGGAGCCACAAGAGAGATGCGAGGGCTGGAACCCCTCTGCTGGGAGGCCAGGGGAGAGAGCTGGGGGGGCTCAGCCTGCAGCGGAGAAGGCTCCGGGGAGCGGTCTTCCAGTCCTTAAAGGGGCTGTCAGAAAATTGGGGACAGACTTTTCAGCAGGGGCTGTTGGGACAGGGCAAGGGGGGATGGTTTAAACTGAAAGAGGGAGATTTAGACTAGATATAAGGAAGAAATGTTTTAGAAATGAGCACGGTGAGACCCTGGCCCAGGTTGTCCCGAGAGGTGGGAGCAGCCCCATGGCTGGCCCCATCCCAGGTCAGGTTGGCCCTTGGGGCTCTGAGCCCCCTGCTCTGGGTGCAGATGTCCCTGCTCCCTGCAGGGGGTTGCGCTGGGTGAGCTTCGAAGGTCCCTCCCCACCCAAAGCACTCTAAGATTCTGTGAGAATAAGCCTCTCTCAGTTCTATTTTGTTTTGAATCTTAGTATTTTCTAGTGCCTGATGGTTCCTGGAAATGGTGGGAGACAAGAAAAGGCCCTGAGGCAGAAATGAGAAGTCAGCTGGGCAGTTTATGGTGCTGTGCATCTGCTGCATATGCTTCCTGTGATATGCAGCTCTTCCCCATTGTTGCTGGAGTGAAGAGGAAAGTGCAGGCGCTGTGAACTGCTCCGAGAGGGCTGTCACGTTTCCTTTCCGCCAGGACACATGGCCCTTCGTCTCGAGAGTCTGATAAGCTGACGGAGGCTGCCTCAGCCCTTCCCCAGCTTCCCAAGAGTTGTGCTGCTTTCTGTGATGCGGCTCCCTTGGCTGTTTGTCCCTCTCCATTTTCCTCCAGCCTCACCAGTGGGGGGTCTTAGTACGACAAACTGGCATGTGGATGAAAATTTGACGCTTGCAGCCTCAGTCCAGCTGAGTCTCTTAAGAAACCCCCGTGAGCACTTCAGGAAAATACAGAAACTAAGTAAGAGGAATTTCCTTCTCTTTACACAGACAAAGAATTTGCAGAACACAGATTACGTCCTCCCGTCTTTTCCCCAGCAGAGACTTCCCGCACAGGGCTGGCCGTAGGTGAAAAGTGCGGCATGCAGGTGTTGGCCTCTCCGCAGGTCACGAGATCATTGTTCTTGTGCCTTTCCTACCTCCGGGCTCAGAACGTCTCCAATCTTCTTGGTGAACAGGTTCAGAGGAATGATTGGTTCCTAAGAAATCACACACTCACAGGAACAAAAATGACACAGCTGATTTCTAATGAACCCAACTTGGATTTCCCTGTTTCCATGTGACAGGTTCTGCTGTGTGCTTTGGTGGTTGTATCCCTGGGACTAGGCTTAGGACTAGGACTGAACCGTGGAGACCAGGAGCAAGGTACGTTTATGATGCTTTCAGCATAATTACCACTGGAGCTCGAGCTGTAAAGCAGAGGCTCTTTTATAGCGTAACGTAAATGTTCTGTGAAAACTCATCATCTGTGAAAATAAGTCATCTGTTTTTCAAGTTGGATGGTCTAAAAATCAAACACTCACAATCTTTACTTTAAAACCGGCTGAGTGCCTTGCCTCTCTTTCCAGAAGTGTTAAGCCTAGCTTACAACAGGTTTGGAAGTTTTACTGTATCAATACTTCTAGGAAATTCGAGATAGGAGTTACCTTGTTACATCCAATACCTTGACATTATTTAAGCGATAAGTCTTGTAGAAGAGATATCGTTGGACCGTCTTCGGCACATGTTGAAACTGCTTATGAGTTTTCCCTGAAAACTTCATTTTCCATGAAGCCATGGCAAAAAGGGGTAACGGTTTGATTGGGTGGAACGTTGTTTTTTAATTAGAAAACCAAAGCCGCATTTTGATGGCAGGAGGTCAAGCCAGATGACAAAAAGACACACACCACATGGTGAGTTAAATAAAACAGTTCCTTTAGAATCAAATCCATAGTCATCTCATACTGGAGGAGGTCAAGGAAGCACAGGCTCTTTCTCCTTCCTAACCCATGCATACTGATCTTGTCTGCCTACTTATTCATCAAGTCTTGGCTCCTTCTGAGATCCTTCAATACCGTGAGCCTAGCAAATAGGGTGGGCTGGCCCTGCAGTGGCTTTTTGAGGACATGTAGACTGCATTACAGCTTCTGTGTAAAATACGCAGGTGCCCACAGCTTGAATCCTCACCGACAGTTACCTGAGCCACTTGGTCATAGTTGTAGCAAGTGAAAGATGGCACCAAACCAGCATTTTGGAGCCTCTGATGGTGGGTGTTACACAGCAGCCCTAAACAGGGTCTAACTGATCGGTGCTTTCAGAACCAGACCTTCCTGGGAAAGGTGGCTTAGCAACACACGGTACTACACCGCGGAGTGGGAGGAGAAGCCTCGGCCGGGAGCTTTGGGAACTTGCACTTGTTAGGAGGGCACTGCGAAAGGGTGTTGCTGGTCCGGAACAAAAGGAGTTGTGGTTGAGATGGGTGCTGGGGGTTTGTGGTCTCCTGGAAAGGAGTCAGGAGGACCTGACTAATAAAAATTAGCTCAGAGTTTGCTTTTGGTGATAGTATAATTGACTCTATTTATATACTCCAGGTAAACTTCCTTATAGCTCCTGTAATTGTGCTGACTATTTCAAATAGAAGTTAGTGAAATACTGAATGCCTGACCTCACACATTTACGTGAATATTGTAAAGAAATTGGAAGCACAGTTTGCACATTATGAGGGGTATGAACAGTTCCATTACAGAGGAAAAGGTTTGTACTTTTGTAATTTTTCTGACTTAGACTCACCATTCCACATCATTTTAAATCATGTAGACCATCTGAGTTGCTCAAAAGCCAATGGATAAAGGAAAAATTAAAGGAAATACTCTAAACCTCAGCCGAAAAAGCACGGGAAGACCATTCGCGTATGTTAATGTGCATTTGTTAAAAATCATAGCTCTTTCCTGACTGAACCAATTCCAGTCATAAAACACTTCACTGCTGTTACTTCCTTCCATCCCTACTTTTGACGGATCCGTTTATGCTCATTACACATCTTGTTTCTCTAATTACCTGCAAAGCTTTCTTGCATTGAAGAGTAGTTGTTGCTGCAAGCACTTGAGGTGCGAGGTACAACATGAGAACTTCCCACGTGTGCAACAAGCTGGGCTACCCTGGAAAAACACCACTTCAGCCCTACAGGCTCTCCACGCAGAGGGTATTCAAGCCCAAACTTTGTAGACAGTGCAGCCTGCAAAGCATGAACCTTTGGGTAACTATCACAGAACGGCCCCAGCAGATCTGAGTAGTTCCACCTATCCCTGTCTGACGAGTGAGTGGACAAGGAAGCTGGAAATGCAGCTGCTCAGAGTGGTTCCAACAGTATTTCTGCAGCACAGAGCAAGAGGACACAAGGCTTGTCCTTGTGGAGGCCAGTGTGGAGCTGTGAGCTATGTTTGCAGGTTTAGGGCTGTCCTGGGGTGTTCTGGGGAGAGCCAGAGCTCTCCCTTCGCCCTGCATGAAGGTGTCAGAGCTGGGGGGGGGAAATACATTTGGACCCTTTTCTTTCTTTTGATCAAAACAATGAAACCCGCAGATTTTTAAGGGCCGTTGTAACAAATAAGTGGGAGGAGTACGGTCAGAGTCCCAAGTGCACTAATAAGACCTGCTCAGTCCCTCAGGGCTGTCCCCATCTCAGCCCCCTGCACCAGTGATGCCTCAGCCTGGCTGGTCTCCAGCTCCACAGCCGTGCCCTGCATGGCCACGGGCCCCCTCCTCCTGCTGGGCGGGTGGGACACCTGGGCATCACCTTCTGTGCCACCAGTGCCCGGGAGACCTGCTGCAGGAGCAGCCCTGCCCGGGCTCTGGTGAGCATGGCCCGGACAGCCACAAGCAACTTCCATGTCCAGAGACTTCCGA
>NW_010398150.1:44787-47015 GCF_000710305.1 Buceros rhinoceros silvestris | reverse complement strand
CGCGGGTGAGCGGCGCCCGGACAGCCACAAGCACCTTCCATGTCCAGAGACTTCCGAGAGCTTCTGTTTCGCCCCGCCGACCCGTGGGCCAGTTACTGCTTGGAAAAACTACTCAGGATGCGGATTTGGGAAATTATTCAGCACATTTCTCCCCGCAGCCCGTGTCTGTGACCCACTAGCTGACCCATGTGGGGACAGGGTTACCCGAGCACTCAGACTCGCTGCCTTCTCCTTACAGTCAGCTGCAGACACAAGTGCAGCGAGCCGCGCAGGAAAGGGGTGTCCGGCTGTTGGTGCGACAGCGGCTGCAGGGAGCGTCAGGACTGCTGCTGGGACTACGAGGAGACGTGCCTGGAGCCAAGTATGTCCCCTAACAGTTTCCATTTTATTTTGGATTTGCATTGTCAGGTGACAGTGACAGGGAAAGGATGACTGCTCGTGTTTATGTAGATACGCCTGACCCAGGTACGGCTGTGGCTGGGCGTGAGCAGAAATCGTAGGTTATCTTTGACCGAGGCCCCGAAGCGGATGCTGCTGTGCCGGTGCCTCTTGCACTGTGGAAGGTGAACGGGTGTTTTCCAGTGAGGCGCGTTCTCCAGCCTCGCGCCGTGCTCGTTGGGGACCTGGCACGGGAGGAGCACACGCCTCTTCCAGGGTCTTCCATCGAGTCCAGACTCCTCTCCACTGACTCTCTCTGCTCTCCCAGCAGCTGCTTGGATGTTTCTTCATCCTTATCGTTTTTCCTGCCTGCTTCAGCCCTTATATATATATATTTTTTTTTTTCGCTGTTGCTGGGAATCCTGTGCAAAAGCAGGAAAAAGATCCATTTCCTTTTCTTTCTCTTCTGTAGAAGAAATATGGGTTTGATTACTATTTTGTTTAGATCTTCCTGGAAGGGTAGAAGGCTTCGAAGAGGGTGAGTTTGGGGCTACCTTTGTAAAACAAATTATTCTATGACTCTGCGTTACCATTCACTGGTCACAGAAATAGGCTTTATGAGTTAAACAAATTCTTGAGTTTTCCTTTCAGATAGAACTTCTAAAGCAACTTAAGCAGGACATGCAAATTACAGCTTAACAAAAGCGCGTTTCTTTTTTTTTTTCTTTTCCTGTTTGAGGGATTTCCACACAAAGGAGTTTACATCAGGTTCTGGGAACTGAACCATGATATTTTTCTGCCAATTTTCAGCCCGCTCTTGGAGCTGCACTAGTTTCCGGTGCGGTGAGACACGGATACCTGGCAGTTTCTGTTCCTGTTCTGATGACTGCTTGGAGAAAAAAGACTGCTGTGTAAACTACTACAGTGTTTGCAAAGGTAAATCAGAAGTCAAAAAAGATTCAGATATAAACTGTCCTGTGAAATAACTGGACGGGCAAACATGGCAGATACAAAGGTAGACGCATTTGTTTCTCAACAGTAAAGACTTACAGTGACCTTCTGGAAAATGTAGATGTTGGAGATGAAGCTTTTGACTAGAAAAAATGTGGTTTCTGGAGAACAATGTGAATGTGTGTCATTCATAGGGAAGACAGAATGTTCTGAATATTGCAGCAGTAGACCCAGTGTGGAGGTTTGGGGGTTTCTTTTCTTTCCTTCTTCTTATTCAAAAATAGATGGAGATATATTTCCTGCTTCAAACTTCATGCAATCCAAAGTACGCATTGTAGTAATTGTCTCTAATTTAAAATTTCCCATCCTTTCTATTAGAAAGTGCTTTTCAGGTCGGGTTTCTTATGTTTTACTCATTTCTGAATATCTTTGTTGCTGGCTGATAGTTTCATGCAGGCTCTGGCTAAACACGTAAGGAATAGCGCTGGTGAAATGGGGTTACAGGCGTGGTACCCGAGCAGTGCACTGCTGGCATAAAACAGCATCTGTTCTCAGAATTCCTTTACACTGCGAGGTAGCAGAGATTTAAGACCACTCCTGCAAAATCATATTTGCCACCTAAATGCAAATTAGAGCTAAAAGCTTTGACTGGGTGCTAAACTGATTGAGCTGCTATAGTTAAGGTCACCGCACGTCCCTGCCTTTGGCACCTTTCTGTGGCAAGCTGAGAACTTAAACAGCCACCGCTTCTTCTCTTTTCTTTATGTTTTTCCTTTTCAGATGCTTTCCTTCCTTCATCTCTTCTTGTCCTCCTTTATTTCTTCCAAAGAAAGGGCAAACACGATCATAAATGAGTACAGCTGTGAAGCAGGTGCAGAATATTCAAAGGTGAACAGCAG
>NW_010398150.1:35781-44696 GCF_000710305.1 Buceros rhinoceros silvestris | reverse complement strand
AGGAATCATTGTGGTCAACAAGGAAAGATTGGAGGAGTTCAGGCTCTTTACGGGAAAAAAAAAAAAAGGAAAGAAAGGCTAAAGGGAGCCCTGTCAGTCATCTCTGAATGTGTAAGGACACAGTTTGAAGGGTTTCCATTTAAAACCAGAAAAACCTTAGGCTAAGCTTGCGGGGTGAGTTCTTCTCCAGTTTGTTTCCTTGTCCAGGTGGTACATGTGCTTCGTTTTTAACTTACAGTTGTAGCATTAGCCCTTCCAGGGTGTGAAGGTCTAACGAGTTGCACTACAGGCTTTCTAAAGGTATCTTTAGCTCTACATTTCCATCATCCTTATGGAAGCAGAAGAAGCTGGAAAGCAGGAAACACCTTTGTTGTTTGGGGGGGTTTTTTAATGCTGACTCTTTTCTTCGGTCCTTTCAGGTGAAACACCTTGGGTAGAAGAACCATGTGCGTCACTTGAAGCTCCTCAGTGTCCAGCTGGGTAAGATAAAACAATTTTGTTGCCTTAGCAAATAAAATCGTTGGGATGGTCAGAAATACTTGAGGGCCCTGAGTCAGCTCTTCATGCAGTTTTCATATTTACCGAGAAGGAGGCCCCTGCCCTCAGGAATGCTCTGCAGAAGCAGTTTGTAGCAATGTCTTTTCTCTCTAAAACTTTTGCCATTTTGTTGCACATTCATTTATCATTTACAGTTTAGAGCAGAGTACAGGAGTTCAAATCCAGCTTGATAGATGGTGAAAGGACCTGGGAACATTCTTAGGGTTATCTCAAGGTTCATGTTTCATGAACTGTTCATAGTCCATTTTACGTCACCGTATGGTATCTGTGATAATTTGGAGAAATCACCTTGTGCAAGCTGCAATAACTGCTGGAATCTGTGACTGCTATTCTTCATCTAAGAAACAGGTTTGGGGTTTTTTTACTTGAATTATCTGAGAGAAGACAGGTGTGTTAGAAAGGAAGCTCTGAAGGTAGCCATGTATCTCCAGATGCTGAAAGGTGGTGGTTCTGCCGTCTGTCTGTGCAGTACTGCAGAATTGAAGGTAAAGGCTGGGCAAAACCATGGTTTAATAGTTGTTCTCAAAGAGAAATGGATTCTTCTCTGGTTTAGTTCTGGTACTTGTGATGTTATCCATTATTCTATCTATTCTACTGCCGCTTTAGTTTAATTATAACAAACTATCTTCAGTGTTGTGACCTCTTGACGCGCCTCCCAACATAGGTATAAAAATACACTTTTTAGGTTAACAAATAAGCTGTTGAGTGAGCACAGTTTTGCAGGCGGAGCTTTGGGAACCGGTGGAGGAAGCTGCTGGGAGAGCTGTAAGCAGCACTGCTGCGTAAAGCTCTGTCTAACTGCAGCTTCAGAACAGGAGGCTGGATTGTACAAGCTGTTTTTATACACGCTGTTGATGCTGATGTTGTACTTCTGTGTTTTGGAAAGACCACTGTGAGTGAGAAACAAACGGGGATAGCGATTACAGCCTGATGGGAATATATTTCCTGGTTTTAATAGTTATGACTCAAAATGTTACTCAAAAAAAAGGTTTGGAGTCAGTTCTCAGTAACTACATTTCGTCAGTAATTTTCTTCTCCAGTGTTTCCCAGGCTTGTTTAGTGAACCATTCCTAGACATTACAAATAGTTGGGGTTTTTTTAAATACTACCTGTAGTGAAGCCTACTTTAAACTACATTTTTAACTGAATTGTGTGTTTACAATTTTCATGATTCCTTCTATGTTTCTAAGGAGACTTGGAATATATAATGACAGTTAACAAAACCCTGAATTTGCAGAATGAGGTGGCTTGATGCTATTGAATTTGTCACTTGGTGTTATGAAAGACAGTACTGGAGCCTCAGCACTTCATAACTCAGGAGTCCTTTCAGGCTGGTTAAGAGGAAGCGTGATCGCCCTAGTTAGGATTTTTGTAACCAGACTGACCATTTGGCGATTTCCTTTCACGAAGGGCATGTGGCGAGGTAAGAGGTTGACCTGGCATCTGGTTTCTCAGCACTGAGGAGGCCACTTGACCCTACTTGGTTGCTGGGTGACTGCAGGGCTTTCACAGTCCTTGTGCAACTGCCCTGGAAGAGTTTTTAAGATATGTGAGCGATGAGAGACAGAATTCAACCCGTTACTATGTGCAGAGGTACTCTGGCTGATCTGTTCTCTGGGTTTGTATGAGGATGCCAGTCTGAGGCATCTGAATTTATTTGTATTTGTAATTAGAAGATTAACAAAATCCGATTTCTTTCTCTAGGTTCTGTATCTACTGAGTAGCTTTTGTTTTATTCCTCCAGTGTTTTGGTTTTTGTTTTTCAGGAGGACTGTGTATTTGCTCTCAAAATTGAGCTATTTGTTTATTTCACACTGTGATTTTAAAAGCAGAATTTATATTGTTAAAGATCTTACCAAGTCACCAACTCTCCAAACTCCTTTATGATGCCAGACTCATGTTTTCTTGTAGGTTTGATTCGCCACCTCTTATCCTGTTCTCAATGGATGGGTTCAGAGCAGAATACTTGCAGACTTGGGCTTCTTTGCTGCCAAATATTGAAAAGCTCAGTAAGTTCCTAGGAGTGCTTCAACTATTTTCTTTAAAAGTCTGTGTGCAACCTCTCCAGTCTCTTCTGCCGCTGTCATGCCCGTGTGTTGCGCAGCAGTAGGACAATCACAAATCAGGTCTCCCTCACCAGTTTTATATGTTCATTATTATATGTTCTACGTTAATTCTTGCATTTGAGTGCACAGCAAACCTGACTCTTTCTAACAAGATTTCTAATACTGCTTGGCAGCTTTTTATTAAATAGCTAGTTTGAAATACACATTCAAACACAGCTTAAGACTGCAAAAAGTTCCAGAGAAGGATTTCCTGCATTCTCTGTCCTCCACTGAAAAATTCTAGCCGATCAGGAGATCATTATTAAAGTATAATGCAAAGAGAAAATGCTTTGGGTTATCGGGAAATTTTTCCTCAAAGATGCACTTTTTCAAGTCGGATATTTTAAGACATCAAAGAGAAGAGAAAAGTACTAAAAAGTACATCAGTGAATAGTATTATACCGGATTTAAATGCAATGTAATTTACATATTGGTGTAATTTAATACATTGATATGATTGCAGTCAGGTTCAAGCAACTGTTACCTGGTATTTCTGAACACGGGGAGAAAGAGTGAGTTGAAGATCTTTAGCTCGTGTGGGAACGGGCTCTAAAAATTGAAACCCATTAGCGCACATTTTCTTAAAATCTCCCAAGCCTTTTAGAGCTCTGCTTTCAAGACACTACATCTGCATATTTATTAATTTCTTCTCAGCAGCAATGGTCTAAATTGACAGTGTTCTTCTCTGTCCCGAATATATCCTGTCTCTGTCCCGCTCTTCTGAAAACGCCACGTGGACGTTGCAAAGCAATACCTGTCACTGCCTGGTTTACAGCCTTGCTTCTGGATAACGAGGGTGTCCAGAAGCCTGAGCTGGAAGCAGCGTGCACACCTGGCCTCCTGGCAAGTGTTTCATTCTTCGATGTCATTCTGACTTGGGAAGGAGCTGGAATCAGCGAAGGAATGAGGCAGGCAGAAGTCAGTGCTCAGTTTCAGTCTTTTGAAAGAGGTGGAGTGGAAATGCCAGTTGACAAAAGCCATGAAAACCAGGCTAAAGGTGTATTTCCAAGCAATCCTTTCAAACAAGAACAGACCTAATTCAGCCTTACTCATACCCGGTGTCAGTTCCAACAATTGCTTACGCGCATTCATGCTTAGGAGTAATTACACTTCTCAGAAACCCACAGGGGAAAGGAGAGGGAAATTACTTTTTCTGCAAAAGGACAAAAGGCAGCACTGGTTTGTAGCATAACGTATTTCCTCTCAATTAACGCCATTAGCCTTGGATGTTCAGCGGGCGAATCAGTCAGAGAACATAACGCTGTGAATGGAGCTCCTTTACCACTCAAGAGAAGTCCATAACATTTATGCTGATTTTCTCAAGTATTTTTCAGTTTTTTTGTTTGTTTGGGTTTTTTACCACACTGGAACTGTTTTGTTGAATAATTTCAAATTTTCATTGTTTAGTTGAGGTTGCTTAGTTAAAATTTGTTTCTGTTCTTTGACCGAAATGCTATATAGTAAAGAATAAACTCTATTTGGGTGTGAATCAAATAACCATCTGACTACAGCTTCATATAGAAATGCCTCTCCACGCGAGTTTGATTTATGAAGGTCATTAAGGCGTTTCTAGGCTTCACACCTTTGTTTTGTGGCTAAATAAGTTGGATACTACAGTGGATTTAGATATTACAGCTGTTCAGGTCTGGTAAGTGCCTTAGGTGGCTGCAAAGTGACACAATGTATGGAGATGAAGGTGGGACCTGGGGTGGATTCACTCCCGAGCAGGACACCTACATTTAGATATGTGCTTGGAGGTGTCTGCAGGGGAGATGTCTATATGCTCACTGGAGTCAGCATGTCTGTGGCTTGTACGGTTTGTAGGGCACAGTGCAAGACCCTAGAGAACAAGTCAGCCCAACCGACAGACCGAGGGTGCCACAGCACAAATTGTGCCTTAACCTACAGACACAGGTTCTGCACGTCAGAGTGCTCTGCTGTGCCCTAGGTGGCCGTCAGCAGCTGGATCAGAAAGCCACAGATCTCCTGGTGATCTTGCATCAGAACAGCCAACCTCCGTGCAGGTGTCTTGGATATCTGAGAGTATCAAACAGCACCACTGAGAGTATCAAACACCCTGAGTTTGAGCACCTGAGTGCTTCCTACGCACCCGGCCACCAGACAGCTCTGCAGAATATCTGGCCTGGACTGAGCCGAGGCTTCAGCCTCATTGTGTAAACATGCCCAGTGCCATTTTGGATCTCAGAAGTATCGGGGACACTCATTCGGGTTGGCAGACAGGATCTAGGAGAGGCAGCTGAAGGCCAGGCAGGATCGTTAAAGATGTCTCAAACGGCCCTAGACATCTCGGCTTCAGGCAGCTGAGCCGAGTGTCCGGGGTCCAGCCGCTGCCATGGGGTGGTGGGCCAGCTCACAAGGAGACACCGGAATGTAGGCGCCTGAATTTGGAGTCACACTTCACCTCTAACACCACAGCAACTGACCCCGGTGATGATTTTGTTTGTTTGTTAGTTTTTAAGGCTGCTAGTTTTCAATTAAAAAAATACAAGCAAGTTTATATTAATTCCGTGATCTGTTGCAGAAACATGTGGCACACATTCAAAGTACATGAGAGCTGTTTACCCCACCAAAACCTTCCCAAACCACTACACTATCGTCACAGTAAGTGAGAACTTGCTATTTTTCCTTTTCGTTATCTGGCGACTTAGAGAGGACTTTGCGGTGCCAATCATTTTGTGGGACGTGGGAACTCGAGCTGTAGGAGTACAAGAGGAGAGAGATGCTGAGGGATCTGCAGGCGTGATCCACCTGGTTCCTTATCTCCACTGCCTGATTCCAGCCTGTGAGCTGCTTATTCCTGTTCCTCCTCAGTCTGACTGGACACGGGAGAGGATGCAGCCAACTGATGGCAGCGGTTAGGAGGGCTCTGGCAGCTGATACACAGCCACAGGATGTATGCGGCACTTAATCGGCGGCACTTCAGGGTTTAATGGGGCTGGGGAGCAAACAGGGAAACCCAAGGGAACTAGACAGGCAGGCCGGGCTCACGGGCAGCAGTCTACGGTCGGGGTGAGTTAGGAAAGCGTGTTCTGTTCTGGGATAACACAGCCCTAGGAATGATCACAGCATCACAATAGTGTGCATTGCAACGTGGTGTAGAATCCATTTGATTTCAAGATTCAGCAGCGGGGGTTGTTTATTCTCGTTTTGCAGGGGTTGTATCCGGAATCTCATGGTATTATTGATAACAACATGTACGATGTGAACTTGAACCAGCATTTCTCGCTTTCGGGGACGGAAAAATTTGAACCATCATGGTGGAAGGGGCAGCCAGTAGGTTTAATTCTCGTCATGGTATTTCTTGTCTATTTTGTGTCTAGAGTGACCTATGTGCCGTTATTATAAAACAAACCAGAAAGAGGATAAAATGCAAAGCTGTGTGATATATTTGCAATACGTGCTAAATATCTGGTAGGCTTCGTATTATAGGCTGCCTACAAAGGAGCGTGCTTTTTGTGAAAGCAAAAGAACTCTTTAAATGTTAATTTTGAGACTTCAGTGTTTCACTTCATCTGGCAGTTGGTAAAAAAGACATAAATATTTTGGCTAGTATTGGAATGGATGTCTTGCCACAAGAATCCACAGTATATTCTTGGTATGGCTTTTTTGTGGGATGTTTTTTTGTCTGTCTTTTGACAACTAGCTACAAAACAAATATTGTTATTTATATATTTATACGTGTGTATATATATGTGTATATACATCTGTGCAGTCATGTTTATGTCATGCTTACTCAAGTACCCAGCTTTTGGTGCTACTGTTCCATGAACGATTCCATCAGGTTTGCAGCAGAACCACAGCTGCACTCTTTAAGATGCGCTCGTGTGATAAAGTCATACAACTAGAACAGAATAAAGTAGAATAGAATCAAATTGGAGTATTTCACTTGGAAGATACCTACAAAGATCATCTGCTCCAACAGTCTGACCAGTTCAGGGCTGACCAGAAGTTCCAGTGTGTTGTTCCAGGCACTGTCCCAATGCCTCTTGGAACTGACAGGCTTGGGGCATCGACCACCTCCCCGGGGAGCCTGTCCTGGGGTTTGACCACCCTCTCAGTGAAGAAATGCCTCCTAATGTCCAGCCAAATCTCCCTGAGTGCAGCTTTGAACCATTCTTCCATCTTCACAACCCATTTCACTGGCATTTGCCACAGGAAGAATGAACTATGAAAATACCTAGATGATTTTTTTCTCTGCTGAGGACACCCAAGACACAGCAATATCCTGGCTTCTGTGCTACTAATTTTTCTTCAGAATGTGCAAGTTGAAAACAAACTTTTATTTTTATTTCGATACGGTCATCAGGCAGTTGTGTGGTGTGTGGACGAAGAAAGAGAAACACATGCTCACAGTCCATATTTCTGATCTGAGTATGTAGTTTTACTTTGGTGATCTGATTTACACCACCTCCAGCGGTGTAAATACCGTAAAACCATTTGTTTGTATATTTGCCCCTAGGTCTGGCTGACAGCAATGTACCAAAATTTGAAAGCAGGCACCTTCTTTTGGCCAGGCTCTGATGTTCCGATCAACGGGACATACCCCACCTTGTTTGAAGTATTCAACAGGTAAGTTTTTATAGGGCTTGTAGGAAATTCTCGCAATTACTCCAAAAATCCAAATTGCCATATGACAGTGGAAGGAAATGAAATATCAGATTTTTAAACAACAGCCTGTGAGATACGTGCCATGTCACATCCTCCTGGTTTTGCCACAGAGCCACCAATGATAGTTGAAACAGGTTACATGTGGAAAAATATAGCCATTACCTTCCAAGGGTTTTTTTTTCTTACTGAAGGTATTACTGATCTTAGTAATTTATTTCTACCTTTTATGATCATTTCTGTAAACCTCTCATGATTCTTCACATTTAGAAAGATAATCTAGAGCAAGAATATAACCGTAGGTCTCTAGAGATAACCAAGGTTTTGCAGGGAAGTGTAAGGCTGGCGCTCAGAAAACACGCGAGCACTGTAGATGCCCAGCGTAAAGCTTGGCATGACCCCAGGGGACAGCAAAGCCAGTAATGGGTGAAGTCCCTCACAGGATACAAAGCTTGACCTCACAAAGAATCTCCTGGGGACATTACTTTTAAAATATGCAAGTTCAAGGTTTACACGTGCTGGAAAGAATAAAAATTATTCCTGACCTGTGCTTCAGGCTTATGTCCTGAACTTGAAATCTCTTTTTATCTCTTTAATGACACGTGTGTGAGTGCTGCCCCCAGCACCACACACCGGCGCTTGCACGTTCACGTTCTATTTACCCTTAACAGGGAGTTACAGTCTGTCCACCCCGAGAACAGTAAAACTGACTGCTGGTAGAACGGGTTGTTTGTTCTTGAAATCACAACCTGTGACTTCATTATATTACTACAGGGTGGATACTTTCTCTGTAATTAGAATTAGGAGGGAATTGGATTGTAATTGGAATTAGAAGGGCCTATGAGAAAAGCCTTGTTAACAGAATTTTTTTTTTTCCAGTTCAGTGACATACGAACAGAGAATTTCAGGAATATTGAAATGGCTTGATTATACCAAATCCGAGAGGTAACAGCAATACCTGGCTGGGTTGTGAGACTGTAGCTTAGAAACGATCTAATGCTTAGCAACTGTTCTTGCTGGTGGTGTTGGTGAAGCATGGAGTATTCCTCAGTGCCTCAAACGGTAATTTGCTGAACTTCAGCCTGTTCTGTAAGTAGAGCTAATCATTCTCAGGGTAAGACTGTGCATAGAGAAGATGAATATATATATATACACACATATATCTGAATGGGATATACCGTTGCATAAATTTCCTTCTATTGTTGTGTCTTTTTTTTTTGGTGCGTGGCCTAGAGGAAACATGGCACATTCTGTTTCTAGTCTAAGGGTGTGGATGAAAGATTTTACATGAAATATATTGCTCAAGAAAGCAGGTTAAATATCTGAAAGTAACTGCTGGCAGCAGTTCAGGATGGAAAGTATTGAAAATGAGGATGATTTTCATTGTATTAAAATCAGTACCGATTGTGGTGCTCAGCTTTGTGACGTGTGAACAAGGGAAATCTTTTCTGTGAGATTTGTTAACAACTTCCTACTATCCTGCAGTCGGGAGATGCTCTCTAGAGCCTCACTGCTTAATCAGAAGCAGATCCTCCTGGTAGCAGTTCTGCTTACATCTCAGAAAGGAAGAGCTTACGCTGCTGTCTGAGATCGCCAAGGATTTTAGAGTGATTTCTGGACACCAGT
>NW_010398150.1:17360-35674 GCF_000710305.1 Buceros rhinoceros silvestris | reverse complement strand
CACCAGTTAAAGATGCTGGGTACCTTTTCTGAAATTGTACCTTCCAATAGGCCATGCTGGTTACTTACAAAACGCCGAGGACGTTAAGCGGTTTTAATAACTGTACAGACTTTTATTAAGGTTTAAAGAAGTTCTTTATAATTCCATTTTAAGTTTCATTTACTATTTATTTAAAATACAATTGTTCTTTTGAAATGCTGTCTCCAGCCTCTCAGAATTTTCCATTATTCTTTGTTTCTAACTCAAGGCCTGTTTTCTACACTTTATATATTGAAGAACCAGACTCCTCTGGTCATTCATTCGGACCAGTTAGTGGTGGAGTAAGTAGTTCTTGCGTTTTTCTTAGACTAAATCACACTAAAAATGGTGCTTTATTACAAACTTAACCAACCTATGAACCTGGACAGGTTAGTAGATCAAAAATTACCGTGACTGTGTTATGAGTTTGCATTAAGAACTCTCGCACGTGGCTGAGCCCATTGTTACGATTCCAACACTGTGCAGGAATCAGAAGAGCTGTTAACCAAACAGACTGGCAGAAACCAATTTCAGATCATACTATTGGAAATAATGTTGATGGTTGTACTTAGACTGAACTTTAATTTTACTGCCAAGCAATATTTGGAAGCGTGTGGCCTGGCAAATCCTCAGAACTGTCTTTTATTTATTTTTTTACACTGTACTTTAATGTTTGTTCATGTGTAACACCAAAATATTACACTTTGACTTGTATGCAGGCAAAAAGTTCATCCTTTAAGCAGCTTCGGACTTACCAAATGAGCTCCTTCCTGGAATGGTCTTCTTTAATATACGTGAAATTAGTCTTCATCCAAAGGCCTCGCTGTAGGGGGCAAGGACAGAAAACCTGATCTTTGTACGATAGTTTTAGGCTCCCTAACTGGAAAGGGAAGTCCATTTCTCTTTGTGCATAAAGGGCTTGGAAGCTCATTAGTGGATGTGTCATCACCCCTGTGCACGTTGTCCATCCACAGGACATCCAGGGGAGGGCAGCAGCGTCAGGGCAACAGGGAGGATGCAAGCGCTCAGCCGCAAAGTCCGTAGTGGGGGATCATCCTCCCCGTCCAGCTAGGTCCGAGGCTTTCTGTAGGAAGCTTGACTCTAATGGTGAGGGAAAAGAAAAGCAGCAGCGATATTAAGAACCTGAAATCAGAGAGAAACGCTCACCTTTTTTCCAGACTTGGATGATTACATTGAAGTGAGAACTTGAAATCAGAACAAAATCTTCTAATGAAACCGGTTTGTTTCACAGGTAATCAAAGCCTTGCAGGTAGCAGATCAAACTCTGGGGATGCTAATGGACGGACTTAAACAAAGAAACCTGCACAACTGTGTGAACCTCATTGTTTTAGCCGATCACGGTAACGTGTACAGTTCTTGTGGCAATCTCGGTTTCACTGAGTCTTGGTTTTCTCCCTCCATGTCATACGCCCGCTTAGTTTTCCTCTGTTTTGTAACTGACTTTGTCTTCCTTGTCAGATATTGGGCATAAAAAATAACAGTTTCTCTATCGTCCTTTAGGGATGGAGAAGACCTACTGCACGCAGTTAGAATACATGACTAATTACTTCCAACAGATTGGTTTCTACCTATACGCCGGGCCTGCAGCTCGCATTCGAGCGAGGAACGTTCCAAAGGACTACTTCACCTGTAAGTGTGGGCCATCAGCGCGACAGGAAATAACTCACTACATAAATAAGGAAACGGATAATCAGCAGTGGCCAGCAGAGCGAACAGCTCTCTGTTTCACTTAACCTGGCTTAAGCATCCCTGGAAGTTGATTGGTTGAGTTCTGGGGTTTTTTTTGCAAGAACGACCCATTTAGATGAAATTGAAGGGTAGAAAAGCTTGTTGCAGACTCTGGTTTGCATTTTTTGGCATGTGGAAATATTAAGTAAAGATAGTTTTATTGTTTTGAACTGGAACTTCAGGTCTTCCATAAATGCATTGCTCAGACTGCACAGATTTCTTGCGCAGCTTTGGCAGAATCAGTCTTTTGGAAGCAGGGACTAACCGCCTGTGCAAAGTTACGGAATCGGAGTCTGGATCTGGATACAAGCCTTAGCTGAGCCCTTCAGCTATTATCACAAAACTGAAATGGCGTGACTGACTCTGACTCGCTACAGATAGTGTGGTACCGGAGTGAAAAACAAAACAAAAAGCTGTCCCCAGACTCTCTGTGTCAGGGAAAGGAGTGGAGAAAGGTAAAACCGTGGAGGTGCTCTACTTAGTGAGTCTGTAGAATTTGTGAGGTGTTGTAAAAGGTGTAATTCCTGCAGATCTGAAATAAGAGCTGGGATCCCACTGTACTTTAAATTTATATTTTCTAATGGTGTTTATATTTGTAGACACAATATTCACACAACGTAAAGAAAATTGGGTTCTGATGAAGAGGCAGCTTTAGGTGTAGGCAGACACCACAACGGCAGTTTTCTACAGCCTGTCCTGATGTTCCCAAAGCGTCGGGTACTTCCACGGGCACTTCCACACTTACAGACAGTTACCCTCGAAATGTAGCATTCCTCCCCATGGGAAGTCACGGTTGCTAATGAAGAAATTCAATTTTACAGACAAAAAGCATGTTGCAATTTTTCTCATGAGGCTTTGGACCTTCAGCTGTTTGAATGTATGTTAATTCACCTTTTCTTTTTAACAGTTGACTCAGAAGGGATTGTTAAAAACCTCACGGTAAGTCAATATTTTCATAATTTTTCCTCATAGTTCCTCATAAGAGGAATCTGATCTCAAAGCACAGCTTGTGAAAAACTGAGGTTACAGACCACAGAGACACTGTAGATAATAGGCATCTGTTAGCTCTGGAGCTCAAGGGCTGCACCCAAGCTTGGTTAAAGCAACTTTTCCATGTGACAGATAATGACATTGTAGAGCACGTTGCCACAGGGTATTGGGAACAAACAGCCAGCAGGGATTTTATACGGAGTTACGGAGGACAGTCTTGTCAGGGCTATTAAATGTGGTCCACAAGCAACTTCTCACTTCAGAAATCCCCGAAGCAAACAGAGCAGGTGCAAGCAAGAAGGTTCATTCAATACCTGACTTGTTTGTACACACTTTCTCTGAGTATATGATTCTGGAGGTCTGAATGGAAGCAGAGTATGAGGCAAGATGGAGCGTTGGCACGCGGCAGTGTGGCCCTTTTAGGATCTTTTATTACACACCACTTAAGTACTTGCAGTAGTTCAAGGCAGGTTCAAGCTTGCCTGTGTCTCCCGCGTAGGCGGTTGCTCCGTGCGGGTGCCCTCTGTGACAGCTGAGCTCTGAAGGGTGCAAACAAAGGGGCCAGAAGAGAGCGCAAACCAAAGGAAGACCAAGCCTATTTCTTTTACTGGAAGGTGATAAGGATGTGGCACGTTTGTCCTTATACTTTTTTAGCTAGATAATTCACTGCCTTTTTTCTCTTTTAGTGTTCACGACATACATTGATAAGTGGGTGAACGTGATGGACAAACTAAAATGCTTGTAGGAAAGCTGTCTTTTTGTATTTCTTTGCATTTATAATTTACAGTGAGTTTAACATCTAAACCGCTTGCTCTCTATGTGTTGTCATAATTTTCCCTTCTTTCCCTCATTGCCATTTTTTTTCTATCTGGTGACCTGTCCTAGTCCGAGCAGTAGATAGATGTTCTGATACTTCTAGAACAAATGCTCGCCCCTAGGAAGAATTCTGGGCTGGGTGTATGTCTAACAAATCACCAGTAGAGGTCTTCCTCGAACCTGTGGAGCACCTCAGCTGCGCACCATCACACCTAGCTTTTGCCTGCCACTGAAGTCCAAAGGGCAGCGAACGTCCCTGTGCCTTTTTTTCTTGATTCTGAACACCTACGAACACGTCCCTTATTCCCCAGCATCCAAAGCAGAGGCAGGAGTAGGACGGCGATGGCTGGAGGTGCAGAAGGAGCTTTTCCAGTGCCCTACCCCGTTGTATGACGAGGAGCCTGTCCTATCACAGCATCGGTGTGAGGGGAAGAGCACCGCTGGCATGTGCCCAGCCCACCCACGAAACGGTAGCTGTCCTGGTTACGGGAATGCGACAGCTCTGCCCTACAGGAGAAGCCTGCGATCAGGACACTGCCTCCTTTCTATTCATAAATAGCGTGTCTTCTCCCCGAGGAGGATGGGGCAGAGAAGGGAGTCGTGTGTCCTATACTGATTGCTAATCAATAGACATGAAGTCACAGTCCATGTTGATTTCATCTCTTTTTCCCTTTAATTAGACTATCCTTTGTAGAATGACCTCCTCTCCCGAGCTAGCAAACCCAGGAAAATAGAGTTGTTTTTTTTCACGTTCCTGGAATCCACCATGGCTGACTATCCAGGCAGTTACTCTCATTTCACACGCAAATGTCATTCTGTGCAAAATATGCAGCTGTAGTCCTTGGTGGGGAAGATGTCAGATCTGGCTCTTTTCAGTGGGGCCTGTTGCAACAGGACAAGAGGGGATGGTTTAAACTGGAAGAGGGAGATTCAGAGTAGAAGGAAGTAGAAGGAAGGAATTTTTTACAGTGAGGGTGGTGAGGCACTGGCCCAGGCTGCCCCGAGAGGTGGGAGCAGCCCCATCCCTGGCCCCATCCCAGGTCAGGTTGGCCCCTGGGGCTCTGAGCCCCCTGCTCTGGGTGCAGATATCCCTGCTCCCTGCAGGGGGTTGCGCTGGGTGAGGCTTGAAGGTCCCTTCAACCCAAACCAGTCCCTGGTTCTGTAACTCCAAGCACGCTATAGTTTGCTCTGCCTGTACGGTAAAACAGACCCACTCCTCTGGCTTACCCAGCTTCCTAGCAGCAATTCCCTCAGCGTTTCAGACATTCTGTGTTGTCCCAGTGCTGGATTCCTGATCAGGAGCAACACTTCTGAAACGTTGCCATGGTGCTTGCCACCAGCTGGAGTGGCTCCTGTCAGCCACCTGCAGCCAAATCCTCGCAGTATGCCATAGGGTTGTCACCGGGCTCTCAATGCCGGGCTCGTTCATGGCATCCCTGCTAACGCAGCAGCTGCAGGAACACACTGAACGTGGATGTAAAAGGCTTTTCGCTAACAGCTGAGCACTGGACGTTCACACGGCATGAGTTCAGTCTTGCAGCTAACCCCCCAGACTGGGTTTGCTGTATTTACTGAAGGGTAAAGTAATAGGAGATGGTGGAAATAACCTGCCAGGGAACTTCCTCTTGTGGAGTGTAATCTTACATACCTGACGCCAGACACCTTAGTGTGAACAGACAGACTAAACATGACTACCGAATGTCTTTCAGCCTCAGGAGAACTTTCACTGCAGTATTTGTGAACTCGTTGTACGTGTTACAGCAGGATATTTTCAAACAGTTCCAAACAAAGCTGCCCTTCTTTCCATCGCTTCTCGGGCCAAAAATGAGATCTGCAGGTTATCCAAGAAGCTACCTGGGAAGGATGAGCTCTGTGCTGTCGCTGCTGTCACTGTGATGTTCGCCAGCATTTTTGTGAATTTTGTGAGTTTGTGAAACTGAGCAAAACCCGTGACTGGGCTCTTTCCTCCTGCACAGTGCAAACGGTCCCCTCAGCACTTCAAGCCTTACCTGACGCCTGACCTGCCAAAACGATTCCACTACGCTAACAACATTCGTATTGACAAAGTTCATCTACTGGTGGATCGACAGTGGCTGGCTGTGAGGTAACATCGTTTCTGTGACTGTTACCTTCTTATCTTTTTCATCTCTTTCTCATCCCTTTAATTGCCCTCACAGATGCCTCATTTCCTGTTGGGCTTTGACTTGGTGCATTCCCATGTTTGTTACACGTATGTGTAAAATCTTACTACGTGTAACAGGAAATGTGCTTTATACCTAAAGCCGAGAATGTGATATGAGTGCGATTCAAATCTTTAATAATAATAAAAGAATCATCATTACTGCAGATCAAATGTTTACAGGAAAAAAAGGAAGAAAAAAAGAAAATCAAGAGATGAATACTAGTACACAGACAAAGTCTCACGACTAATGCAGTTTAAATGGCTGTACAAAGCCTTCCCAGCATCTGCCGCTTTTCCTGGCATTGCAGTCACGCCTCCACTGCCCTTCCGGGTCCTGCGGTTGATGGCTTCAGCCTGGTGCATGTGTGGCCGACGTAGAATAAGTAATTCTTACTGCTACCTGTATAGAAACTATGTCCTCACCATGCAAAGGTGAGCTGATAACAAATAAGACTTAAGCACCTTGTCATGACAAAAAAAAAAAAAAAAAAAAAAAAAATTACCGTAAGAGCTAAACAATAAAAACGTAGCTCTGAGTGGTCAGACAAGCTCAGACAAGCCGTAGTCCTGTGGAGTTAGTAGCGACGCCGTAGTGACTGAGCTACACGTTGCAGTAGGAGAAGCACAAGATGACTTGGGATTTGAAGACAATTCCAATAGCAGAAAATGCCTGATCTCAGTATGGGACTTGATTCTTTGTTTTGGTGCAACCAAATAATTGTCCTAGATATACAGAAAGAAATGGCCACTGAAAAAATCTTATCTTCATCTTTATTTTAAGCTGTGCTCAAATGTTCTTACGCCTCTGAAAACAGGATCCACGTGCTTGACTGTGCTCCGTGTGGGATGACTACTTCTGTATCTTCCCATGTATCTCAGCAAGGGGTACATTGAAACAAGTGTAGGTCACTGTAAATCGGACTCTTCTGGCACGTTATTGATTCTATCACACACACACACATCCAGGTGTCTCCCTCACCCTTTAGAATCCGTGGTGAAAATGCACTGTCTGGTAAGGCCAAACCCCTTGCAGTCCTATTTACAGTGTTCCGCAGAGGCTAAGAGCAGCGTTCTCCCGTTACGAGTGTTCTACTACGGATACCACGGGATGCATCTGAGGAATTCTTCTAAACAGATCACTCTTGCTCTGCAACTCGTAGCTAGATGAAGAACTTGGTTCAAAAATAGCCATGTTTTCAATTTCTTTTGAAAGCATCGATTCACTGCATGCTCGGCAGCTACTCAGGACAATTTACATCTGTTCATTGCAATCTCCGTTTCAGGAGAAAGAGATCTTCATAGCAGTGAGCAATGGATGAGCAACAAAGCACTACGGTATTATGCCAGAGTCAGTTCTTAAGACCGGTCCAAAGCCCAGTGAGTCAGGACGCCTGTTGTTAACTGCTTCTAGCTGCGCTGTTTGTTATTTACACAGTCTGATGGTTTCTCCTTAGGGACAGAACTTACACATATTGTGATGGGGGTAACCACGGCTATGACAACGAATTTAAAAGCATGGAGGTAAGATGATTTCTATTCAAGTCTGGCACAGAAAATCAGGCTGTGCTGGGTGAACCACTGGAAGACGGAATATAGGATAGTTTCTGCAGGGTGCTTTTGTGCCGCATCGCCCGGACATGTAAACAGTGAACACGTGCTGGGTCCACATATTCCTATGGCCTTCCATCGATGGGTACAAGACCCACTTCCTTGGGCTCACCTTAACTCCACGGAGCCACAGAGACAAGTCACCAGTATAACCTGTGTATTAGTACAGCCTTTATCACAGTTTCACCCCATTTTCACTTCTGGTTGCAGTGAAAATATTTCAAGGTCCTGAGTTTTTGGTTTTTCATGTAGTTTCTGTGATCAAGTAAGAAAGAGCAAGCGCGCCAGAGCTAGTCCCATATTCTTTGCCCAAGAATCACATTCTTCCAGATGTTCACAGCTCTATTAAAACCGCGTGTCAATACACTGATCCGAACGGTGCTGAATGTTTGTATGGAAAGAACAGGTAAACTCCGGCTACCATGGATCCTCAGTCATAGATATCCTTAAGCTGGTGGCACAATGACTGAGGGAAACTTTTTTCTTTACAAAGGAGCAAAATGTCTTACTGTTGCCTTTTAAAAATAGATTAAAAATTCCATTTCTATTATGGCAACGTAAGAATATTATTTTAGAACAGCTCATTGTCCTGTTTAGTCATGTTTCCTGTATCTTACGGCAGACAACTCAGGAGGCTTACTCGTGTGAGCCTGTAAGTAGTACCAGGGTTCTGGTACGATGCTTGCAGACCCCAGCAAGGGCTGCCCAGCACTACTTCATCCCGTTGGTGGTGCTGGTTCAGGTCTCTGCTGAGCTTGGGGTGGGTCTCCGCACTGCCCTGCTCCTTGCTTTAGCCATGGCCACAGGCGCTTACGTGACCCAAAGGCTTTTGGGAATGTGTTAAAATAAACCAACCCCAACCCTTCGGTGTTGCAATGAGAACATAAAACGGTGTGGGTGTGGAACGCAGCAAATCATAATTTTCAGAAGTATGCATCAAAATGCTAAAGAACACCCCCACCCCTTGATTCATTAAATAGTTTCAAGTATCTTGAGAGATGAATTGATGCTTCGTGTTTTTCTTCAACTCATATGTGACGGGCAAAATTTGCCTTCTTTACCGGAGCTGTCCTGTAGTTTACCTTTAATGCCTGTGAAAAGACTGTATTTTGTTCCCGTGTCCCTGTTTCCATAAACACAAGGGAACTGGTTTTGAATTTGGACTCGGTCAGATAACATCTTTGTTTTACTATGATCTAGGCTATATTCCTAGCATATGGCCCCAGCTTTAAAGAGAAAACTGAAGTGGATGCTTTTGAAAACATCGAGGTTTACAACCTTCTGTGTGGTGAGTAGATGCAATTCAGTTCAGGTGGTAAAGCAACAGTGTTTTCAAACTCCAGTGTTGTAAGAAAGAGCTAAATTGGAGTAACTTAAACTGGAGGGCGTTCACTCGGACGCTGGGTTTGTCCCCCACATCACTGGAGCCACGCTCGTTTGCCTTTTCTTCTCTACTTAGACCGAACGCATGGGGAATGCACAGAACTGGGAAGATAATGACTTTCCAAAACGCCATTTTAGCCTTAAAATATGCTTACAAATTTCAAATGTTTCAACAGATTTGCTGCATATTACACCAGCACCAAACAACGGAACTCACGGCAGCTTGAACCACCTCTTAAAAACCCCGTTTTACAATCCTTCACACGCAAACGAAGACTCGTCTCCTTCGTTGTGTCCAGTTTCCCATCTGATCCCCACACATGACCTGGGATGCACATGCACTCAGGTCAGTAGGGCCGTCTGGGGTCTTTTACTCATCTTCATCACGTGTGTTCTCTCTGCTGGGTCTGAACTATGGATTCATTCTGAATGATTCTCTCATATTTTACAGATATCAAATGTTTCAGAAATAAATGCGAGGTTAAATCTCACCACAGAAGAAAGTAAGTGGCAAGAAATGAAAAGAACAGCAATATTTTAAAATCTGTGCCTGGTTTAGAGTTTATATTATTGTTTCAGTGGGCATTTCTGCAATGGTAACGACAGTTTCAAGAGAGTAGGAAAGCTGGATCAGAAGCATAACTTTTTTTTCCCCCTTTTTTCATTGCATTGCTTTACAAAATGCTAATTGATACTATTACAGCAACGTTTATGCTGGGGAATTGGATCAGAACCCCATTAAAATCTTGGAAAAAACCAGGCAGGTTTCAGTGGTCTTTGGAGAAAGCCTGAGCACTGCCAGACTATACGCTGTAACTCTTGTTCCCCACCTCGTAACCATAACTTTGCCCTTCTGTGATCAACAATTCCCACAGAACCCATTTTTAATGGGTTTTCTGGAAATTTTAGGAGGCACTGTCATGCTTCCTAGCCAAATATGGTGCAAATTTCACTCTGCTAGCAAGGTAAATCCAGAAGATTTCTAGTGGTGTAAAATTGCACAGAAACAAGAATTTGCAAGCCTGACATATTACACTGACTTCTGTACACTGAACAGAACATGACAACTATTTTCTATATTTTTTTATTCCACTCATAAGGTAAAAGCTTAAAGAAACACATGCCCATGTGTTACGGGTTAGGGGCACCATGTTTACTGTTGGTTTTATTTGTATGTGTTAATATTTTAATTAGTTTTTTTATCTTTGTGCCATCCAAACTGTTACAGCAGCATGAAGCAATAACTATTGTTTGAATTCTAGTAAATGTGACAAACTCCTATCACTTGCCATACGGGAGACCCAAAGTTCTTCAGAAGGAAAACGTCTACTGCCTCCTTTTCCACCATCAGTATGTGAGTGGATACAGCTACAATATCTGGATGCCGCTGTGGACTGCGTACACCGTGAATACGCCTGTAGGTTATCAAATATTCATTCTAGTCTCAAATATGAAATATAAGGGATTGAAAAAGTGGTTCATTCATCAGGAATCCTGGGAAGGACTGATGGATATCCTGTGACTAAGGCCCTTATGTCTGAAAAAAAAAGCATTTTTGATATCTGTTAAATTTCAACTATCTTAAAATATTGTTTTAAAAAGTGGGAATGGCCATCTGTGAGGGACACGAGAGACAGACAAATGGGGCTGCTGGTTCCATTAAGCCACTGCTGTAAAAGGGATAAGCTGACAAGACGGTGCTCCAAGCTGCCTGTCAATTCCAGAGGAAAAGCAGGCTGGGATTTCCAAAATCAGCAGCTTTCAAACTTTCCTATAAATACCGTGATCTGTTTCCTATTAACAAACCTTTGTGCAGCTCTGCAAGACATTTTGTACTAATGTGTATTTCTGTCTGTTCTGTTTATTTGCTCTCTATTACGTTATGTAATCTCTGAAAAATATTATTATAGCTGAATGAAGCTCTGAGAGTTCAAGGGTATGTGGCTCTGGGATAAATGGTTTCCGATTCTGGGGTCAGTAAACTAGTGGACATTCATAGGCTTAATTTCTCCTATAATTTGACCCTTTTTCTAAGTTGCTCTGAGGAAAGAACTTTTACAGCTACTTCCAGGGTCAGGTTGGACCTTGGGGCTCTGAGCAGCCTCTGAGCTCTAGGTGCAGATGTCCCTGCTCGCTGCAGGCAGGTGGACTGGAGGAGCTCAGAAGGTCCCCTCCAACCCAAAGCACTCTGTGATTCCACAGTGATTTTTCTGTCTGAAGAGAACTCCTATTGACAGCTACATGATTTATTTTATCAGTACAAATATGAGGAAGTTATTTTAATCAAATACATATGCTGATAGAATGGTAGTATTTCAGAAAGTCTTACTCCAAACTTTCTCCTGTTTTTCACACTCTGGGTGAAGGATCACAAATCCAGGCCTAGGAAGGCTTGAAGTCTAGTGAAACAAATGTCTCTTTCAATGAAGATTGGGTTTACTTCATGATACTTGAAGATCTGCTCTTATACCTTACTATGAAAGTGCATTACTTATTTGTGGGCAGATTGTTTTTCTGATTTTGCTTTAAAAAGATTTAAAAGTCTCCACAAGAGCTGGAGCCTTTTTAATATATCAGCACCAGCAGCAAAAAGCTCAAAAAAAAAAAGCACATAACTTTTCAGATGTTTTCCTGTGTGGAAACCCACATTCTCAGTTGGAAGAGAAGCGTATAAAGATAGTTCTTGCCCAATATAACATCAAAATCAGAAGAAATACATGTTTGTGGGAGTCTGTTGTAGCGGTTTGTGCAGCATTGTGGGAAGCAGTGAATGACTGAGATTGAAGCATAGGAGGGAATCATTCCCAGCAGACTCTAGCCCAAGGATATGTTTTCTACAGAGGGAACAGGAGAGAATAAATTTCCTCTGTAATACTCTCAGAGACCCATCAGGGAAAGGCTGTAAGTGTAAGAGCTCACTCAGTGACATCACCGTTTTTTATTGAAACATACGCTAATGAAGAGGGAAAAAAGTTTCAGCAATTCTAACAGCTGTGGAAGGACAGAGGGACAGAGCTAATGCCATGTAAGCTTTGGCTACAATACCTGGGGATGACAGAAGAGATTCCGGAGAATTTTTATTGCGTCCTCAGTTATTTACGTCGTAGGTAAAGCCTGGTCAGTGATGTGCACAACTTGTAAGGTGGGGCATTTCTCGGTATTAGGTAGCTAAAAGAAGGGCTTGAACAGTAAAAGAGATGCTGCAGGCTAGTGTTTCCCTGGTTTTGTGTGATTTGGGAGTTTTGAGGCAGCGTTATTGCACCTGCATGTAGGATCAGAGTCAGGGATCCTATGAATAACATAAAGTTACGGATCTTAAATAAATGACATCAGCTAGAGTTTTGCGTACTTCCCAGTCAAAGGAAAATTTAAGGCCGAAGGACATTTTTTTTCTTGAGGTTTTATACTCATCTGCCAGGGAGGAAGGCAGATTTCCTCGCAAAAATGTAGTCCCTCCTCCTGCCTGCAGACCCTCTGGAATTTCCATAGTTTCGCTATGCAGAACCACTGAAGTTTTCTACAAAAATATATTTAAATGTTTACCAACCTAATCTATCTTGCAGTGGGATAGGAACAGCAATGAGACTTGTATGAATTGCTGGGATTTTTGGAACTAAAGCTCAGTGCACTGGCGATTATGGGAGTTTTGTTTTTTGTGGTTTAGTATTTTTTCTTCTCGACTGCTGAAAAAAGATTCCTGGAGGTGGCTGAAGTTGACAGGACAGACCACAGCAGATGCTTAAAGTCTGTCATGTAATGCAAATAACTCATGCTTCTCGACATTAATTACTAGCTCATCAAAAGACAGTAACTTTTATCAGAAAAGGCAATGCATGATGTGACAGGCAAAGCCATTTTTACTTGTAACCATGTTCTTCAGAAGACATGATGGTTCTTTGACCAGAAAGTCAAGGAGCCAAAGGGCTAAAGCTGTTGAACTGGTGATGAATGTCTTTTTTTCTGATTCTGAAGTTTTGAGGCAGTGGTTACCACTGTCAAGATCTTGTTTCTTAATGAATGAGCTTCACTGAGAATCATTCTATACTTGTTGATAGAAAAATCTATTTAAAAATAGCTTATTCCTCTATTTTGAGGAAAAGAAATAAAGAGAGGTTGTAGCAGAGTGAGTGTGTTCACAGTATGGCTTGAGATTTGCAGTTGCATGAACTGTTGACCTCACTGTTCTAAAAGGTGACACAGACACAGTCACTCTCATCTCTCAACAGCTTTTGATGTTTACTTGCTGACTTGTAGATCCTTGAAAAAACAAATGGAAATATTCCTGAATTTTGAGAGCTTGTAGGTTTTCCAGTTGGAGAATTTCCTCCTGTGGTGTCCAATGGACATGGCGTTGGAGCAGCTTTCATCTCCTCAAAGAACGGGCATGTTCCTGCAAGCACAGGTTCTATCATGTACTACATACACGACAGACAGACAGCCCTAAACCACAGTCCTCGTGCCTTGGCACTTGGATTAGAGCTCACAGCTCATACAATTAGCCTCACGAAATGCAAAATAATGAGCAGAGAATTGGGTGGTGTCCTCATTGCTTCAAGCTGGAGAAAATGTGAATGCCATTAAGAACCCAGATTCATGCTATAGGCCAAAAGCAGACTCCCTGCTGCACTTGGCTCACATGACCACTGTGGTGGTCACTACACTGTGTGTAGTGAGAGCGATAAAGTTCTCTTCAGGACAGTCCTTGGCAAGTTTACTCAGACCTTTGTTACTTTGATTCAGCTTTCTCTTGGAGATCATAAAGAAATGGATGCCATTGTTGAATATCACAGCTCATTTATTCAGTTTAAAATATTGGTTTTGTCAGCGACCCTCATCCGTTACCAGTTTGGGCACTAGAAAGGAAAAATTGCTCGAATGGATTGGATGTCAGTTTTGTATGGGGACTTCACTAGTTTAACAGTGACAGCTTCTCTGCTCAGGTGGCAAAGGACACCTGTCTTTTATTTTTCAGTCCATGTGGGATATATATACTCTATTGACATACAACCTGACTATAACATGGGCATCTACAAGAATTCTCATGAAAGTAAGCAAAGAAATTAAATTGAGGAGTACAAAGAGGCACAGTTATTTATTTCTGCTCAGTTTTAACTGTTCAAAACCAACAATGTACTGAAAATCAGTGTAGATGTTTAACTACCATTTATAAAGGTATAAAGCAAACGAACCTGTTCCAGCCTTACCAAAATGAAAATAAATTACATGTAAATTAGTATGAAAAAGAAAATGCAGTTAACATAGAAAAGCACATTCTGATGTTTTGGTTAATCATAGAATCACAGAATCATCTGGTTGGAAGAGACCTTTGAGATCATCAAGTCCAAGCGTTCCCCCAGCACTGCCAGGTCACCACTGACCCCCGTCCCTCAGCACTTTGGCACATCTGTGAAACCCCTCCAGGGATGGGGACTCCACCACCTCCCTGGGCAGCCTGTTCCAGTGCTGCACAACCTTCTCTACAAACAAGTTCTTCCTGATATCTGACCTAGATCTCCCCTGGGGCAACTTGAGGCCATTCCCTCTCTCCTATCACTTGTCACATGGGAGACCAAAAGCCACACAACCCTCACTGTAAAGAAGATTTTCCTGATATCTAACCTAAATCTCCCCTGGCACAAATTAAGGCTATTTCCTCTCATCCTGTCAGTTGTTACTTGGGAGAAGAGTCCAACCCCCACCTCTCCGCAACCTCCTTTCAGGTAGTTGTAAAGAACAAGAAGGTCTCCCCTGAGCCTCCTCTTCTCCAGGCTAAACACCCCCAGCTCCCTCAGCCGCTCCTCATACGACTCTCCAGACCCTTCACCAGCTCTAAGGGTCATAGCAAAAGGTTATATAAAGAAGATGAGGTTGTAGAAACAATTACGCTCACGAGCATCACTTCTGTCATGTTACAGGTCTCAGGGCAGTGGGGGAAGCTGGCCAGTAAAAGGTACTGACGTCGCTCCGCATGTATTTAGCTTTGACTCCTCAGCAGCACAGCCCCTCATTACGGAGGCAGCATCCTCAGAGCTAAGACGAGGGGTAGCTGCTTTACAGGAGGATGTGACATCACGTTTGTGTTGCCAGAAATATGTAAAGGGGACAAATGAGCCAAACTTGTCACCTGTTTTTGCCTAAGGTATAACCTTATTTTGCTGTTACAGTTTTACATGCTGCATAAGGATTTCCCTGAATTACCTAAAACAGAAGTAGAGGAAAAACACTAGGCAGAAAACATCAGTGTCCGTTACTTGCATTGACCTGATTCACTGTGAAAATAGGAGGAGATTCAATGAAGTCCATTCTAGAAAGTTAAAACCGTACAAAGCATGGGCTTAGCCACAGCCGTGGGTGTAATTTTTTTTTTTTCCCTTTTCACAGGAAAACACATCTCCTCTTCCTCCCACTGTTTCAGACTGTCTGCGGGCTGATGTTAGAATCCCTGTTGCTCGAAGCCAAAATTGTTCCAACTACCCAGAAGAGCTGCCCTTCACCCGCAGTTTCCTCTATCCTCCCAGTGAGCATGGTTCTTTTTATAGCTAGAGCTTAGAAAGTCTTAATCAGCTGGATGTGGGTTTGTGTTTAAACATATACCCAAACACCAAAACAAACTTCTTCAGACCGGTGTGTTGGGCAGGAAAAGGTTTCCAGTGTTTGTAGACTGACCAAAAGCAGAGCAACTGCTGCTTGTATCTAAATATTTTCAGTTCAGAATACCTGAGTTTTTCTTTCGAAAATGGAACAGCTCGAATGTGGTGAAAACTGGTTGGAAAGTTGCAAAGGGTTGGAGGGAAGGGCCCTTCCTCTGTATGAATATTCATTTCCTATTGTCAAACTTGATAATTTCTTTATTGAACAGGTTGTACAAACAAATTTGGAGATATTTTTGCAGTAGGATCATCCACTCATGCTCAAATGCAAAATGTAATTGAATTACGTGTATCAGCAATTTACAGTGACGTGCGAATCAAATTTGTCTTGATATAGTATTTCCATGAGTTCTACTTTGTTCCTTTATACAGACTTCAATTCCTCTGCCCTTGACCAGTATGACGCCTTACTCACCAGCAACATTGTTCCTATGTATAGAGCTTTCAGAGGTAGGTTGCAAAGTTTTGATTAGTTTTGATTAATTTTTTGCAATTATGGTTCTGGTCTTGTTAAAGCTATGACGAGAACTTAACAACATCAATGCATGGCCTGCAGTGCATCCAGATCTTGTGCAAATATATTTAACACTTTCAAAAGTAGCTGGTTGAAGTTTTTTAAGTATCTACGGGTTGGTTTTGTGTTGTTTTTGGTTTTTTCTGTGTACAGTTGTGTCTGACTTCAGCTTAGGTGTACCTATTCACCTCGAATTTTCCCTTCCCCTCCTGTGTGCTGTCCTAGCCTAGCTATGAAACTCCCACAAAAATATCCCCTGGGGAAATGCTCAAGGTGAATGAAAATGGCACTTTCCCTTTCCTTTTGCAAGGTCTGAAGAGAAGACGGATGAAGTTTGTAAGCAATGCCCTGACACAGTGCCTGTTTCATCACGCAGGAACTCAAATCAGACAATATTAATTATGGAGTATTTATTTTGGGCAGATGTTTCCATTACACTAGTGCAAGAAGCCGCATTAACTCTTTTCATCCAGCCTGACTCCCCCATAATCACTGATAAGAAATTTTCCATGACTGCATATTGCCCTGGTTTAGGACTAGGCTCATTTTCTCCGACAAAGGATAGAAAGGGGAATTGAGAAAGGGGAAAGCCGGAGGAAAAGCAGTGACGTAACAACCTTTCTAATGTATTCAGTCCTCACTTACTCATTCACTCATGTGATACGAAAAACAGAGATCCAGAAAACCTAAGTGGCTTTAACTTGAATGCAAAATCCAGTTTCCCCAGGAACACTCCACAAGAGATTTAAACTTACAAGAAGTTACTCTAGACCATAAGCAAGAGGAAAATCAATAGCAGATGCCCTCTACCCCCCAAAGCCATCTGGTTTTTTTTGGGGGGGGGGTTGCCATGATGGCTGCAAATATTCAAATAGTCTCACTAGTTTATAGTTGATTTTGCAGGCAGTTTAGTTTGGAACTTTTTATTATTCATCTACAGCAAAAAAGGAACTATGTTTGTTTTCTTTAGTGGTGAAATAACTTCAAATTCCTGCTAAATATGCTTATATTTTCTTTTGATGACAGACATATGGGACTATTTCCATAACGTGCTTCTTCAGGAATATGCTAGAGAAAGGAATGGAGTAAATGTTGTCAGTGGACCAGTGTTTGATTACAATTATGACGGCCATTTTGATACTCTTGATGAAATTAAGCAGTAAGTACATGGAAAAGCCAGAAGTTAAACTCCCCCTGTATTTCCATGCAAATAAGCCCCTATTCAAAAAGACCAAGAAACCAGTACCACGGAGACCGGCGTATTCCCTTTATAATGCTACATCCACCGTTACTCACACAACAGCAAATACTGCTGCAAACAGATGCAGAACTGGGGAAGCTGAAGGTCCAGTAAAGACAAAAAAGCTTTGCAGCTACACGTGTATCTACGAACACATGCACAGATACAGACCAGCAATTCACCTCCCCAGCTTACACCTAGATTTTGGGGGCTCTGCAACAGAAAGACTGTTAAAATACAGAAGATGTGCTTAAGCCTAATTTTATCACTGCCAGGTTGCGCTCACTCTGCTGCTTCTCCCTCTCTCAAACTGATGGGTTTTACCAAAGAGCAGATTCCTGTGTTTGCCTTCACTGAATCGGGTAACCGGGAAGGTAAAACATCATGTTTGCGAGCAGTACCTTCGCATAGCTGTGGCTTACACAGTCACTTGAAGGTCTGACAAGCACACCTTAGAGAGCTCTGGTAGCACAACACAATACACTTCAGAATTCATCAGTGTGTAGAAACAGGAGAAAGAGAAGACTTACATAAAAAAGATTTCTGATCAAACAAGTTGGCTTTTTCCAAATAGAGGGAATATGCCTTGTGACAGTAAGAACGCTTATGTAGTAGGAAAGTGCTGGGAAATTGGCACAGCTTGATCTGCCACTGGAGATGTTTTACTCAAGGCTAGACTTAATACCACATCTGTCAAAAATGGGTTGAGAATGGGCAAGTCAGCTCTGCCACGAAGCAGGAGGGTGGAAGGGAGGAGAGACTGGAACTTCCTTCCAGGCAGAATGCTGTAATCCCCAGCTGACCACAGTGTTGTCTACAGCTTGGAATAATTGGTTTATGCAGCATGGTTAGTCAGTCATACGAAGTGGTCTGATGACTTTCCTCATGGTGTTTTGTCGAATACTGAAGATGTACAGCAAATCTGGGAAGCAACAAGCTCCTCAAGGTCATACGGAAAAGTGACCACGTTCATGGGACAGCCAGAAAACGGAGGCAGAGACGTTTTCGACCAGGTACCCTAAACTGGCTTCTATAGCACGTAGCCACAGGTCAACATTCTGGCATTTCTTGCTGGCAGGGAACCAGAAGCTAATTTTCTCATCACTCTTCTCCAATTCAGTTTTGTGTTGTCAAACTTCTTACCATAATGAGAGCAAATACGAC
>NW_010398150.1:11548-17294 GCF_000710305.1 Buceros rhinoceros silvestris | reverse complement strand
TCTATCCTGCCCCTTCCAGATGTAGAGTTCTCTGGCTTTGGCAAAACAGGGCGTTGACTGTTGGTTTCAGTGGGACTGCTTGAAGCAAAAGGACTAAACCGTGTGTGTTTGGCCATTCATCAAACAGATAGTGAGGCTGTGAGGTATTTATTTCGATTAAAAAACAAGTCACATAGTAGTGAAAGATCTATGCTGAGGTAAGTTCTACAAATTACTGATGGCATCAGTAATGTTTGATGGCTACATAAATCCCTCCATCAATGCTTTGTTTTGTAGGCATGTAAACAATACAGAAATCCCAGTCCCAACCCATTACTTTGTGGTTCTGACTAGCTGCAAGAACAAGTCCTATACTCCAGTGAACTGTTCAGGCTCCTTGGACGTTTCCTCTTTTATCATCCCTCACCGACCCGACAACACTGAAAGCTGCGCAGTGAGTACAGTTCTATGCTCCTGAGCGCCAGCAGGCTTTGTGAACTGATTCCCAGTGGAATCCCATCATCTGGAGAATCATTACACATCTAAGTGGTGAATAAATTCATTCCCCATGAGCTGATAGTGAGTTGAGAGCTAAAGCGATGACTAGGAGAGCAAGGAGCTCCAGGAGAGGTAGCTGGAAACCAATAAGCTGATAGGAAGCAAGGAAGACGAAGAAATGAGGGTTTGATAGGAGGCCTTGGAAATGCTGCCACCTGAGAAGGGCCAAGAACAGCAGCACAGCCAGAGGGGTGATGAGGGAGCTCCATGGAAAGCTGCTTACTTACTCCAGAGCTCTCCGAGGTTACTCCCATCTCAGTGTAGCGAGCATTCCTTGAATACTTCGTTCCCCCTTTATCAGAAATTAGGCAGTAGGCATTTAGCTGGATGGTTCTGCAGCTGATGTTCATACCAGAATGAAACAAAACCGATGCTTACCACTAACGGTGTAAATCTTACGTTTTGTAGCAAACAAAACAAACGACCCGAGTGTAATCGGTGTTGTAGAGCCAGCTGAATGTCTGTTCCGTAAACTCTGAGCTGCAGAAGGTTCCTCAGCTCAGTGCGTGTGTTACAGTCTCCCCCCACACAAGTACAGCTGCACAGACTTGCACTGGCCCATGGAGCAGTACAACGGTGGTTATTTAATTTATAACTTTGGACTTGTAGCTCCTGACAGGCGCAAGCTTGCGCTGCTTCGAAACAGCTTGGGTGCCTCCTCCTTCGTGGTGGGGATAGCCCACCAGTGCCCAGTGAGCCTTCTGGCAGTTGAGAACTGACTAAATATGCAAAATAAATAATTTGAATGAGTTGGTCTTTGTACTTAAGAAATTAACATCTGCTATTGCTGAAGTTTAGCACAAACCCCAAATATTTTTGCACTTTATCATTGTGCCTTGCAGTGACATAAATTTAACTAACTGTCACTGCAGTTAATTTAGTGTCACTAAAGCTCTCCTTACTTGTGTGATGTTTAAAATACGACTCAACTGTACTTTGTGGTTAAAAGTCACACTTGCCATTTCGGCTTAATTTTGCTTCTCTGTTGCTGTGGAGAGGGGACACCCCTTTGATCCTGTTCACACGAGATCCCTAAATGCAAGGCTGTAAAGACGTCTAGAAAAACCTGAAAATGTTTTACCAACTGCAGGCCTTTAGTCTGCCAAACCAGTCCAAACACTGGTTATTGTCTGACGCCACCACCGAACAGCAGAGCACCTTTTCTGTGTTTGAGCACTACTCTTATTTGTTTTGGCAGGAAAATAAGACACTTTCCGAATGGGTTGAAGAAAGAGTTCAGGCTCATTCTGCACGTGTTCGAGATGTGGAGCTGCTCACTGGGCTGGACTTTTACCAGGAAAGAAAGGAACCCATCTCTGAGATCTTACAGCTAAAGACATTTTTGCCAATATTTGAGACTGAAATTAACTGAGTATCTATTTAAAAACTGTTGGTGTTTGTAAGAAAGCAAATTGAAGTGAATTAACTTTTTTTTCTTGCTAAACTATGTAGGAAACATGACTACAGCTCTTCTAAAGGAAAAGACACTTAGAACAGCTAAGTTGTTTTTTCAAATTCTTGTTCTCCAGTCAAATGTTTTGTGCCAACTGAATAAAAATTATTTAAACTAAATCATCATTGCTGAGCCAGCCTTTCAAAAGAAAGATTATTTTATTTGTCATAGTTTTAAAAAAACCCTGCAAAAGAAACATATTTTGTAGTAGAGACCCCAGAACTGTAAACCGTATAGGAAATATTTTTATACTGGAGCTGGAAAGTGAAACAGTTGAGTGAAAGTGAACAGTCTGGGTTCATCAGAGAGGTCATGGTTTTGCAATACTAGTACGTCCTGAAAAGTTCTGAATTTCTCTCTCTCACCCACTAACTTGCATGGAAAGTGCTATGTATTTAAAAAACAGACTCGGACTCGCACCAAGTTTCTATAGGGCACAAATGCTTCTGTGATCATCCCCTCTGTCTTCCACTTGGGTTAATTCATTATGCTAGTAACAGGTGAAGTGAGGTGACAGTCACTGAGCCATATTCTGTACCCTTCAGAAATCGGAAAGCACTATGAACGTGAAGAGGTAAAAGGAACGCGCTATTTACCTGTATTTGCAACGATTTCCAAACACCTGCAATACCAACATGTTTGTGTCTATTTTAAATAGTTAAACCTGAGATTAGAGCACAAAATCAGTGGTGACAGATGAAAAATAGTGAGCGTTCCTTTCCTTTATTCACAGAGACTCTAACTCACACCGTGCTGCCGGGATTACACACAGATTCCTGCCGGGAGCAGTTAAGTGGGCCAAGGCAGTGGGAATCCCCATATTCTGCTATTCCAGATATGTCACAGGTTATCGGAGTGTTGAGCTGGTTTTCCCCACTGGAAGCTCTGCTAAGCGCAGGAATAAATAACAGCAGACAATTGACTGTTTGCTTGATTGATAGGTGCGGTGGGGGAGCTTTAAAGAAACATCTCAGAGTGCCTCAGGCTGTAACTAATTGTGGCTGAAGGAGATAAGTCTGTTCAAAAAAGGAGACTTTAAAAGTCTATGCGAAGAAAAAAACCCCAAACACCACAGGACTTTTATTTTCCCCCCACATCTTAGATGATCAGTATACGTGCACACGCTCCAAACATAGCTTAGCAATATTTATTTTACATCAAGGTGTTGGACCAAGCTGAATGTCAAGCCTTGTGTCTTTGGTTAAACCATTACACCGTCTCCTTGAACACAGAGCTGTATTTCACCCCGTAACATTGTGGCCTCTTGAGTCTGTCCATTGACACCAGAGATCTGGGCGAACCTGCCTCAGTTAAGAATACAACTGATTTTTCACTGCAAAGTAAATCATGCCTTGACTCTAGTCAAAGAATCTCCACTTGTTAGTTGATCTTGTGGTTTCACAGGCCTCCCTAAACCTGTTGCATGTTTTGTTACTTACAGGAGCAATCAAGGGAAGTTTCTTTGCCCCATCGCTGCTCAGTTCAACCAGGGAGCCTTGTCTCCAATGGCTTTAGAGCACATTGGGATTTCTGATTTGACGGAAAACTGGGCTGAGTTTTCTTGCTTTCCCTTCACTAGTTACATGAGCCAGTGCCCGACTGAGACTGGGAGAACTAGCAGTGGTGGTCAGGGGACAGATTTGGCTCTGGGTACCACCCTTGTATCACACCACTAAAGCTGCCCATGGGAGGAAGTGCAGCTCTGAAGCCCTGGAGATTTACGCAAGGGAAATTCATTAGCGTTTGGGCTTTGGTGACCTCATCCAAAATTTGTAACAGGTTCATAGGCTTGCATGGGAGTTTTTGTTGAAATTTGAAAATAAATGCGATGCCTTATCCATTTATAGCAATAAAAATAATAAACCAAATATTTCCAGTTCATAAGGAAACACTCAATCCTGTGTACTTGTGGTTGCATTACCAGGGAAGATAGAGCCTGAAACTTACGCACTTCCCTAAGACATTTGTATGGACCCTTTTGTTTTTGAAACAGTAACTTCTACAAGTTGCATGGAGTTATGGAAATGAACAGCCGCCTCAAGCAGAATTCATGCGTCCCCAAAGCTACAGATGAGAGCACTTCTCGGAGTCAAATAACATTGACCTGGAACATTTCAGCCACTTAGGTCTCCAGACGCCCAACTGGTTGTCCTGGTTTGCATTTCAAAAGCAAAGAGCACTCACTCTTCATTAGAGTTATCAAAAATGCTGAAGTTCTGGTAGGTAAAGGAGAGAAAGACGGAAGTAAGTTCTATCTTGCGGTTCAAAGGCAGTGAAACTGGATGTGACACTGTAAGAAGAACACTTGGGACACATCCCTAACTAGAAAAGCAGGACAAAGGAACAGTCGACTGAGTGTAGGCGATTGATTGGGTATTTTTACCCAGAAAGGCTGAGAAATTCAGAAGGCAAAATAAAGAAACAGTAAAAGTATCAACATAAAACCATCACAGGGCAAATATTTAATTTAAAAACATGCCCCTCCTTGGATAACCACTTTGCTTTGTCCTGAGAACTAAGAAATAAAGCTGTTTCTGAAGGTTTCACGCTTCTTCTATTTCCTAGGGGACTTTGGTCTAACTTCCCGAAAATGGCAAGTCCTTTGTTCCCAGGTTTTGTAGTCAGTTCTGGGACTCCTAAGTATGAAGCTGGAGTGGAACAGGCATAAACCAATCTGCTGTCTGTAAGAGCAGATGTTGCCAAGTGCCAGCTCTCATCGCCACCTTATGTGTGAGAATAAACAATGTAAATTCTGTAAAATGATTTTCCATAAACCACTATTGAAGCTGAGAAACCAAGCCCTCCTGTTGCCATTGAACACCTGGACTCAGGATGATCTGGCTGTTCCCCTCTCTTATGCCTGGGGTTTTGTTTTGGGGTTTAGAGCATTAGCACCAAACCTGTAAGCAAACACGTAAAATGTTTCTGTGCAGTGTGGGGAGCTCTTGCCCCTGGGTGAAGAGCTGTCAGTAAGGAGGCAGGCAGATCTGTCACAGCACTGGACCTGATGTCTTGGGAAAAGCGAAGGTTCGGAAATATCCCCTTAATCATGCAGCACTGCCCCCTCACATTTCCCTGGGGAGGGGGAAGTGAAGACTACTGGAATGACTTTCCTTCCCCTAGTCCGGAAGGAGCAGCAAATTTGAATCCTCTCCAGTCCCTGGAACAGGAAGCAATGAGCAGGAGTGTCCTCAGAAGGACAAAAAATGTTGGGTGGAACGTGTTATCAGCCAGGATCAGGGCTTAGGGCAGTTTTGGATTTGAGATCAACCAGACATGAAGTAGGAGGAGTCTTTTGTCAAGGACCCAAATTGCTTATGAAAGTACATTAAGGAGACCTGGCAACTGATGTGGCACAGAAACCACGGTGCCCACTCTGCAGGCAGCTCAGCCACAGCCCGCTTTGACTGCTATGGCTGGAAGCTGGAAGGAGAACAAGTGCTTCCCAAGGCTGGTCGGGTTTGTTCCTTCACAAATGCAGGACTTACACTTCTCCTTGCTGAACTTCATTAACTGCCTGTCAGCCCGTTTCTCCAGCCTGCTGAGGTCCCTCTGCGTGGTGGCACGATCCTTCAGTGTGCTAGTCTTCCCAGTTTGGTGTCATCGGCAAACTTGCTGGGGATACACTCTGCCCGATCAGCCAGACAACTAACACAGTTGTTGAACACTATTAGACGCGGTACAGATCACCAGTGACTATTCGGCACGGCGAATGCCTCAAAGGTTGCAAGGCTAATCACTGGGCTTTTCCAGGAA